>NW_024582091.1:7279017-7456408 GCF_017639235.1 Corvus kubaryi
CCTCTCCTTTCTCCTCTCCCCTCCTTTCTCCTCTCCTTTCTCCTCTCATTTCTCCTCTCCTCTCCTCTCCTCTCCTCTAATTTATATTTTCTCCTTTTCTTTTTTCCTATTTTCTTTCTTTCCATTTTCTTCCTTTCTTTTCCTTTCTTTGTTTCTTATTCCCTCTCTTTTCTCTCTTCTCCATTTTTTGCTGCCTTTCCTTCCTGTTTTTTTTTTTCCTTCTTTTTCTTTCCCTTCCCATCCTTTTCTTTCTCTTTCCCTTATTGTGTTTTTACAAGGGAAGAGTATTCAACATGCACATGGGTACCTATTAATACACAACTGCACTCTTGCATTTTGGTTTTTTCACTTGCCAGTATTTAAACTGAGAGCACTACATTTATCTGCTCATAAGGACTTAAAAATGTGGATCGTCTTCCATACATGTAACATGAGGAGTTAAGTATTTTGATTTTTGTAGAAGCAGGTATATGCTTTCATCTCACAGCATATAATTATCTGTTTGATCAGCTTCATGAGACTGATAAAAATGTAAAGAAATATTAACAATTCACCCACCTTGTGAAAAATGTTGGTGCAACAATATGAACCTGGACACAATACACAACACATAAGTGAATTATTCCATTTCACTTTGATCAAATTTCACTGAATCCTCCCTACAGGGGTTTAGAGTATCTCTGAAGGTCACAGATTTTTATTTATTATTTATTCTCTTTTTATTTTCCAAAATGGGTAAAATTTTAATCTGTTGTGACAACAACTCCAATAGCAAATACCTCACTATATATGCTTAAATTCTGAACAAAAATTGTTACAGCGGGGATTACTGTAACAAGTATATTTCCAACCAGGAGTCCCGTGGAAAGCGAAGTATATATGGACAGATTCGTGGTAGATGTTTCAGAGATGTTTATTTCTCCAGCCGCATGGCCGGGGCTCAGCTCAGGAACTCCGCAGTCACGGGACCCCAGGGTCCTTGGACCCACCAGGGAACCCAAACCAACCAATGGGAAACAAGGCTGACCAGGGGCAGGGAAACCCCGTGTCTCCTCCCCAGGGCCCCTCTCCCAGGGCTCCATGGCAGGGGAGAGGGACCCCAACAAGAAATGATACTGGGATAAAACAAAAATTATTGATGTTGAACTTTTGTACATCAGTGTAAGAGTATGCTGAATTTTATCCTTTCATAACTTTGCATAAACCTATTTACAAAGAGTCACCGTGGTCAAATCTCAAACACAGATCTTAAGAAATTTTTACTACTATATAAGAACCAGCAACATATGCATACATACAGCACACAGTAAAATAGACCAAAAATTCCAAGCAATACCAATCAATAACCAGTACTGCAATAAAAGAGATTTTACAATTTTAAATATATCTAATTATTAAAAGTTCTGTTTTGAACTATAAGTCTGTAGGTGTAAATTTCAGAAAATTTAATTTAAAAAATTTGCACAGAAAGTTTTTTACATTTTATAGACAGGACAATTTCTCTAAGAAAAGGCTTTAGTGAACTATTGCCAATCCCTAACCCTTGTTTGTTTTCCTTCCTGAGCTAGTCACTGAGCTCTAAATCTTTCTCTCATCCTGTTTGCCCTGAATTTCTCCTGAATAGGTTTTGCTTATCCCAAGGAACCAATCAGTCATCCCCACACTCCTGAAATACTGATATCTAACCATCTCTTTTTCTTGATCCACTTAGGAGATCAGCCTGGCTAAAAGACGGCAAAGTTGCACAGCATATCCCCTTCCTGCAGTCCTAAATCCTTCTGCTACCTTCCCAATATTTTGGAGGTGGATTGTTTTTATTGTTGGGTTGTTTTTCTTTCCCATGTTGTTCAGCATATAATAAAGTTGACATGAGAGAACAGGTCAAAACTATGTCAGTTCTTCAGAGCTTTGCTAACATAAGGCATCTGAGACTCTGGATCTCACAGAAGAGTAAAATCTGTAATCATGAGGAGAAAAAAAAGGTAGGTGCAGGAGCAGTTTATTCATGATTCCTGAAACTTTAACTCTGGTAATTGAGGTCAGACTGAATTATCTACTAAAATTCAAGGAAGACCACAAGCTAGTGGCATCTACCTTTAGCTCTCTGTATGTAATTGTAGCAAGCACACAGAGCACTGCAGACAAAACTTGTTACTTTATTCTGACTGACATTCATTTCTTTTTATCTTCAAATGGCAACAAGTGATGATGCCTTGCAAGAAAATACACTCCACTAGTCCATGGATTTGAGTCCAGTTTGGGTTCATCTGGGAAATACAATTGTGCTGCTAAACAGAAAACTTTTTAAACAAATCATCTGCAGTAAAATTGCTGCAATTGTCTTGTGTCCACAAATATGGAAAGAGTTAATGAGAGAAAGCACTGAAGAATATCTATCAGGCTCCAGGTTTCTGTAAAACCCATAAAAACATTCTACTTGAATAACAAATAGGCTATCTACCTTCCCACAACAGCTATTAACATAAACCACTGCTGTGGTTTTACCTATTAAGATTCTCACATTGTTTGTAACAGTACACAATCTCATTTTATAGAACATAAGCTTTGTTTATAATCCTTCTATTGCACTTGGAGGCAGTTTTCTCATTTGACCTCTAGAGTTGGCTTCCTAGATTGCTTTGTGTCCTAAAGGAAAGTACTCATCATCCAAGCCTTTAGAACAAAAAAAAAAAGGAAAAATTGAAACTGTATCTTATCTTTCTCTAAGAATGCCTAACAACTGATTTCCTAAGAAACAGGCAAGCCCTTTGGCCTATAAAATCCTCTCAGCTTTAGCTTGCTGTACATACAGCTCTCCATGTTTTGGTGTTTACTAGACTTCATATTAATGTCAGAATGTTAAAAGGTTTGAGATTCAGCTGTAATGGTAAGCAGATACACAGGCAGGTCTGCAACCCAGCTGATAGGCAATCTTCATTAACTTTTGCCACTCCCTACTGATTTTCTCTATTCCAACAGGTATCAGCTGCATCAGCTTCAAAATGGAGGCCTGAAAGTGTAAAATTTTTTGAGAGCTGCACAATTGAGTCTTGGTTTTTAAAGGCAGATAGATAATAAAAACGTTTAATATGTTCAGGAGCATGTGCTCCTGATGGTTTTGTCTCCATATATTTCTATGTCTAATGCACCCCCTGTAGTTTGCATGGACTCAGACACAAAGAGGACTATAATAATGCTCTCCTTCTTTCTTCTGCTATTCTTTTTTGTTATGTTACACCTTGGAACAAATTCATCCTGTTAAAGCTATTGGTGTTCCCCTTTTCATGGACATATATTTCACATCTTTTGTTATTTTTTTTAAATTAGAACTATCTTACAACATTCAAAGATAAGTCATTGTTGCCTATGGAAAGGACCTGTCATGAAAAATCAGAACAATGAATTTGCTATTTGAAATTTGTATGTATTTTTATTAAGAAGGAACACATTTCTTAACAGTGCAAGACTGTGGTCATAAAAACCACTTATGTTTGTTTAAAACTGGATAATGTCAAAAGACAAAAAAATTAGAGAAGCAAAACAAGAAAGTCAGAGCAAGGACTGTTTCACAGGGCTGTCTAAAGACCCCTTGAGCCCAACAGCTGACTTCCAACAGCTGCCCATGGCACAGCCTTACACAAACAGCATGCAAGGAGCAGTGCTTCCCCTGGGACAGCCTGTCAGCTTCCAGGGGAAAAACTGCCATGGTTTCCTCAGCCAGGGTATGCTCATGGCCCATCACACTGGGCATCCAGCCCTGCTACCACCTGCTGTGATCCTGGCTGGCAGGACCCAGTGTCCTGCCCCTCCAGTGGCCACGCCATCAGCTGCTCTGTGCTCCACAGTTCCCTCCCCCCCTCTCTGCTGCTTGTGGTGAGGTCTCTCTATGTGCTCTGGCAGCACCTCTGTGTTGTCTGGTGAGGAAGTTGTCGGGACAGACAAGGGAGCTGCCACCATCATGGAAAATTTTGCACAAACACGTGTGGAGAAGAAGCTGAGCCGGACAGAGAAAGGGAGTAGGAATGGCCAGAGGCCATGTTCCCACAGGTAGGGGTGGGCGGGCTGTTGAGACAGGAGAGGCTGGAAACTTGTGATTGACCAGTAGACATGCAGCTGCTCAGGACATTGCTGAAGGCAAATAAGATTCTTCAGGAGCCAGCTCAGCCCAGACCTAGTATCTGCAGAAGGGGCTAAAGAGAAGTGACACCATTACTGAAGACTCCCTTCTGCGAGATATGGAGTCACCAATACATTACTTGTGGGAGACTGGAGGAGATTGTTGGCTTGAAACACTTCAGGCACTTGTATGGGGAAAGGAACGAGCCAAGTCTTGCCCTGGAGAGGTGATGTCCTGCTCCACACACCCCACACCCCCAGGGCCTGTATCCCAGCCTGTATCAAGCCCTGGCATATGGGAGGCAATGCTCCACACTGTGACCGTGGAGCCTCTAACCCAGGTCCTGAGTGGCCAAGTGACCAGAAGTCTCACCTGGGGGGAGGGTCCAGAAAAGCTAATGGGTGCATAAGACAGAGCACGAGGTACACACAGGTATTGACCTTACCTCCTTGTGGACTTTCTTTCAGGTGAACACAAGTGGAACCAGGAGTGGTGGCTATATTTGTTCTTCTCTATATCTCTTCTCTCTTTCTTCCAATTCCTTCTTCTCAAAGTTTGAGTAACTTAAAGTCAGATGGGTTGGTTTGCTAAGTGGAATGAGCTTAGAGTTTGCTAAAATAATGCTTTGTGAAATGCTTTATGTTGATTTAATGTTGCTCTAAACTTTCACCAAAGTTCCCAGGTTTTCTGAAGTTTACCAGTAAAGTTTTTATTTGTTGGCCCTCCTGAGAATATCTTGTCAGTGTTTCTCCCTTGCACCTAACTCAAGTTGCAAAAAATCATCTTAAATCCTTTTAAGAGATTCATTGAGCGAGCTCTGGGGCCTTACACCAATCCAACCTGATGTCCTCAGAGGCTTGTCTGCCAGCTTGGCTGTCTGTCAGGGCCAGGATCTGGGATTCTACACAGGGACCAGCAGGCTTGCCCAACTCACAGGTGGTTAACCCTTGTTACTCTTCCCTGTGGTTATCAACAACACTGCAAGGGTTAGCCCAAAGCACTAAGAGTGACTGCAGAGTTCTAGGTGTTGGAGGAAGGCATGTGGGGCCCTCAGCTGTGCCATCAAGGGGGAAAGTCTTATAAGGAGTTTATTGAACCTCCAGTCAGGCTCTTTGTAGACATTAATAACAGAGGGAAAAGAGAAAATATTGTTAAACTGAAACAGGTATCTTGGTATCCTAACTACAAAGAATTCATCTCCCTATTTTTAATTTTTTTGAAATTTCGCCAAATATAAAAGCGGGGTTAAAGGGTGATATTAGTCATATGATGGTTTTCGTTACCACTTTTAGAAACTTCTGTTTCAGGAGGTAGGATTGGGGTTTTTTTTTTTTTTCACTCTCAATGTACTGAAAGTACCTCAGCTTTCATTCTCCTTACATTTGTTTTCTCTCAAAAAATCTAATTTCTTTAAAGTTTCTTATTTAATACGTCATGTTAATCGCTCTCTTTTGCATTCTCAAATAAGGTCACTCTTACCAGCAAGTCCTGAAGAACAGCCACAGCAACATAATCCATGAGTTTTATTCTTTACTCCCTTAAACACAATAATCCACTTAATATTTGTAACCACCATTTAAAAGGCTTTAACTTATTTTCAAATGAGTCTCATTTAATTCCATACATTTCATTTAGTCTTTTCAGCTGAAACACCTTAAAGGCAGAGCAGAACAATGTTCTCCAACCATTATTTCTATTTACAGTTGCAAAGCTATTTTACTGAGATGTGCTTCACCTTTGGTTCCGCATAACAAACCCACAGTTACAGTGAACCCATGTTTTATGCTGTCACAGAAGTCTGTGCTGCATGACTAGCAGGGAATTATAGTTATGTTTTTCTCTCAAAGTTGAACTGTTCTCTAATGTGGCGTGTTAGACAACAATAAAATGTGGTTAACATCCAGAACTGTTGCCAGTGCAGCCCACAAGTAGCTTTCAAGCAAAGAAAAACAACACTTATGAATAAATGCTCTTTACTGTTACTTTTTCATGCTTACACAGAGCCACAGATTTGAGTAGACTGTGAAATTCTTCTGAAAGGAAAACATGACTGTTTTAGAGCTCCTATTATTTCACAATATCTTCACTTCTAGCCTAAAGATACACATATACACATGCACAAACACATACATAGAATTCAGGTGCCTTAAAGGTATGGACCATCAAACCCTAAATCCCAGGAATCTCCTTCTATTTTCCTGAAATTCTTGTGTCTTACCTTTCCTCACACATGCTTCAGTCATGTCTGTTGATCCAAGTTTTGATTCTTAACTCCTACATGTCCAACAGCCAGTCTGCAATGCTGTTGGTAGTGAGGTCTATACTCACCTTCCCTACTCACTCCATGAAGGGGACAGGAGGCTGCATTTTCTATTAATTTTCTGTTTTCCCCTCATTCTGTTCAAGAGTTACAGTTGGAAACAACAAGAAAACTATACAGATAATATTTTCTTACACAATGATTTTTTCAGATTTTTTTAAAATAAAAATGCTGATTGCAAAGAACTGAAAATATCCTCCTTGAACTCAAGGAAAAAGGGGGCAGAGTCTTCTAGCAATAATCCATTTAAATTATAGGAGGCACCTGGAATGCAATTAGTGCAGGAAATTGTTTTATTATGGACAGAAAACTATTAATAGTTTCTAAAGCAGGATTCTGTTTCCTGCTGAAATGTAGATTTTAAATTCAAATCTACTGCCTATGTCTATTAATTGCAGTAATAGCTTAGTGAGATTAACTGATACTTGTGTGACTACTGCCTGCCAGTCCCAGAAGGGATTTTCCATCATGTGGGCTAGCTCATCAACATACGGATAATGGAAATAGGTATTATGTTCATGGCAGTCAGAAGTGAATAGAAGAGATTCTCTCACTGAAGGCATGAAACATAAATATATATATAAATCAAGACAAACATCAGCAGTGTGTGGTTCTGCTTCAGTGAAACACTGTATTTTTTTCCTTTTTAAATGTCCTATAAGAGACACAGGGAGGATCAAGTAGTATTAGAGCAGAAATAAGGAACAGCTCTTACCTTGGGGATAATTTGGCTTGCTCTCAGCAGAACTTCACAAGCCTTGCTAAAATCTTTCTCCCCTGCTGCCCTTTCTACAAAGTGCTGGCACCTGGCACACAGGCAGCACCAAGCCCAGTGCCACTGCTTGCATGTTGATAACCCCCATGGCTAAAATGCATTAGAGACACCACTGGGAGAAAAGCAGTTCTATCCAAATAAACCAAGTTTTTTGTCCTTTACTCATAAACCAATATGGTTTTTTTCAGTCTCTTACAACTAGACTTTGAACAAACAGAACTGAACTATTTTCAGCAAATAATGACTATTTTAAAGATTACAACAATATTGATGGTCAAAGCAAGAAGTGTTCATAACATGAACTTAATTAAAATATCCTTTATAGTACTACAGGCTATTCCAAAGGAAGTTATCTTCCCATTATTCAGAATAGAAAATATAGATTTGAATAGCAAGATAATCAAGATCTTGCAATGTATTGCAAGATTTGCGCACCTAAAGCAGAATTTTTTAAGCCTAAAATACGAGAAAAAACACGTCAGTAATTATCCTTTACCCCCAATACCAAGTCAATAATATAAGCAAGATTATTTTCTGACTAGAAAACAAACAAAAAACCCCATTGTGACATCCAGAAAAAGACAATATTTCTATCTGGCCAAATCCACATGTAGAAGAGATGGAGTTTTTGTAATTTGTTTCATGATATTCTGTTTTTCTATTGCAGTCAAAAAATCACCATTAGGAAGGTGCATGGACTATCCAACCATAGGTATTGCTTTAAAGTGACACGTACGATAATGTTGTTTATTCTGTGCATGGTATCTAGCAGAAGTATAATGGAACTCTCTGAATAATTTTTTCTTGTTCCAGAACCAAATATTCAGAGATCCAACATTTTGCTTTAGCAATTCAGCTTGAATTTGCTTAAGATCATGCAGCTATGGGAGAAGTGAAATTCAGGTGACTTGCTGACAAGTATTTCAGGAGTGTGCTTCTTCCTATTGAAGGTTGTTATAGAACTTCTTGTGAAGGCCTTAGATTCAAGTAATTCTTACCATGAAAACCACCTCTGTCAGTCACTGATGAAATGCTGTAGCAAGATGGCAATGTAAGCCTTGTGCACTAGTTATGCTTGTTCCTCATAATTTATGGTAATTACTTTTACCTGTTAATTGTGCACATGCCTCACTAAATTGACAGCTAAGTTTTATCTGTTCTGCATTTATAAGTAAGTATGCTGTATTTACCACAGCTGTGACTTTGCATAAGCTCATAATTGCCCAGTGAGTTGCAGTTAAAGCAGTCGAGTGCATGTTTCTGTCTTCAGTATGCATTGTTTTGGTCACAGCTGTGTATGACATCTCTCGGGGTGGTGGCAAATTGACAGGCTAATATCAGCTGCTGAATCTGTCTTCATCTCAGACACCTGAAGCCTAAAAACATTCCCAACTGAAGTTGTACCTTCAGACATGAATAGTATTAACAGTAGTACCATATCAAGCTGTCTTTCACAAATTGGGATGACACTAATGACCCTGACAGCAAAGCCATGGTACTCTGAAATCATACTTCATTTGCTCCTTCTGGCGACTCTTCTGACTAATATCTTACCTATACTACTGTGTTCAGTATTTCTGTATCCCTCTGCTTTCCTTTCCTGCAAATAGTGCAAATATGCAGCTGTCTTATGAAAGAAATATTAAAGCCTCAATTAAGAGTATGGTGAGCATTATTCCTGCTTCCTTCATCTTAAATAATGTATTGGAAGCCTGCACGCTTCTAATGCATTCTTTTCTTGTGCATTTTCCAATGCATCCTTATTCTAATAAGAATGCACTTTTTTCTTACTTAACTTGTTCTAATGAAGACCTGCATGCACACAAAGCATCAACAAAAAAACATTCAGCGGATGTTAAAAACACGAACCATTCGCGGTATTCTTCAATGATGTCCAATAAAGAAGACAAAAGATAGATGCATATGACATGTCCCTTTCACTTTCTGAATCCCAGTGGTCTAGGATCTGCTAATGTGTATGAGACCTATGGGAACTAATGTTGCCATGAATACTAAAGAATACAAATAAGGAGTGAATCATTAATAACACACCAAACGGACATTCCGATGCATAAAAATCAGTGAATGTTTTCAAGATCACACAAAAAAGCTTTGATTAAAAACAGGATCAGAAAATTTAGTAGTTATCATTTATGACACATAACCTTGTAGAGAGAACCTAAACTCAAAACTTTAAAATAAATGGTTCATAAATTATAAATATATAACACTGGCTGCTTTCCCCCCTGTTTTGTATGTGCTTTAGTCCCTTGCAACATAGAAATACAAAATTGTTATTTGGTATCCTTTTAATATGGGAACTGACAGTTCAAAGGATGGGGAAGATTTAGAATGACAGTGCTGCTTAGGTAATTTATTTCAAGGTATGCATTTGAAGTAATTTATATGCTGAAAAATTCAACTTTACATTTGGAGTCCTAATGTAAGCACTGTGGAATAATTTCCCCTGTGTAGAAGAAGTTACTGTGCAAAAGCAGGCCTTCACACAAATTTTCTATAGCACAGATTCTGCATGAACCATGAAGAGAAAATTAAAGTGCGCAGACACGGGACATCTTCCAAAATAACTACATGTATGGAATTTGTTGGTGATAATGAAAAATGAGTAACTTCTTGTGCTTCAGAGCAAATACATGTGTTTGTATAGTGCTTGACTAGTGTCTTTAGCTAAATGCAGTTTGGACTCTGAAGTAACTACACTCTTGTTGAGATAGGGGCTTTCTAAACAAGAATTTGTTCAAAGATCCCCACTTTTGATTCTAAGATCAAGTTAAACAGAAAACTAACTGCAAACCTAACTGAGGGGATATGGCTGAAAGCTAAATGACTTAAAAATGCTGCGTAGATAGCAATCAGGGCTGCAAAACAAGTAAGTTACCCATACACCTTTATCTGTGATGGAAAAAAAAAGCAAATAGGTCAAGGTGTCTGTTATCAAGATGACACAGACAATTAAGGTGACAAGAACAAGACTTTTTGCTTCTGAAGAAGCCATGCAAAATACATAATATTCAACTATGTTGAGAAGGCATATACTATATATGAAGTTTTCCTGTGCATTCAAAAATAAAGATGACAACATCAAAAGCTGGAAACACTGATCAAATTTAGAATACATTCAAAGATACATATGGAGCAAAGAAAATGGTGGTAGATGATAACAGGCTCCCCTCCTGGCTGTGTGTACGTGAGTTGACAAACTAGGAATATACTGCAGTTCAGATAAGCAAGTAACAATGAAGAAAGCGCAGCAAAGGATCCTAGACAGTAAGTGAAAGAGAGCAGAGAGGAGAACTCAGGAATGAATAGTAATAGAATCAGTCACTAAGATGAGTGGAATGTAATTGTTAAGAGCTTCAGAATAAAGAGTAATATGGATGGCATTTCTGAAATTGTGAGGAAAAAAAGGCAGGATTGTGCGTGATCAGAACTCAGGCAGAAGTGCATTCAAAGTGTTTACACTATCTGACTATCTGCAACAACAGAAGAACTAATTCAATATGCAGAAGTCCTTGCCAGCTTTATGCTTATAATTGCACTGAAGTAAGATGAGGCAAGTAGGGGCAGATTTAAATTTCATGTCACACATACAAAACAGCAGTAGCTCTTCTAGCACTCATGGTGTGGTTTTGGCTCTTCCACAATGAAGAGGAAACCAAAGGAATCTCTAGAAATTCTAAGACGTTAATGAAAGGCCTAGTATTTAAAAGGATCTTTGTCTGCAAAGGGTCCTTAAATTTTCCAAATAATCTGCCTAGTACTATTGTTCAGATGGATGGATTCAGATATCTTATTCAGATTTAATTCAGAAATGTCATAAAGTAATAGCCAGAATAGAAACTGCCATACTAAAATTTATAGTTAATTCTACTTAGTCTGGAATTACTTACTTTAAGTGCAACTGCTGCATCTTAGAATCAAGATGGAATTAAGAAGATTATTAAAGACAGTGCCTACACTTGGTACTGTTTATCTCTAAGGTAAAAATGAAAAGAAACCTCAATTCCTATTTTGCAGTGAATATGATTACTTTTAGGTCCATAATAGAAAAATAACCCAAAGCTTTCACAGAATCACAGGATGGGCCTGGTTGGAAGAGACCACAGTGGGTCATCTGGTGCCATGTCCACTCTCAAGCAGTGTTATCCTAGAGCACATAGCACCAGATTGTGTCCAGATGGTTTTTGAATATCTCCAGTGATGGGGAAAGAAGTTCTTCCTCATATTCAGGTGGAACTTCCTGCGCATACAGTTTCTGCCCATTGCCTCTTCTTCTATTGCTTTGCACCACTGAGAAGAGCGTGGAAAACTCCTGACACCCTCCCTTCAGATTCTCTTAGACTTTACTGAGGTCCATTCTCAGTCATCTCTTCTCGAGGCAGAACAGGCCCAACTTCCTCAGCATTTACTCATAAGAGACATGCCCCAGCCCCTTAATCACGCTCATAGCCTCTGCTTTGTTTCATATTTCAGCTCTTACCATAAGCGAAATGTCTTCTTTATATAAACAGTCTATCTTCACATATTAGACATCTACAGTCATAGCTACTGTTGTGATGTACACCATTAATTTCTGCTGAATATTCTACCTAGGGGATGCAACATCAACTTCTCCATCAAGTTTTCCCACACATATTTCATTATAAAACACAAATTAATTTAAAATATAAAAAAACACCTGTTCTTTTGCTTAGATTTTGTGCTGCCTTTTTCCAGAGCTACAGCAACACTCTGGTGATGTTCTTGTTAATCAGAGTCATTCTCTTCCTCTGTTCTAGTATGGATCTAGACCAAGAAATCTTTCTAAGAACAGAAAGAAAAGCGCAAAGTTGCCATTACTGAAAAGATTCTAGATCACTATCTTATCTTGGTCAGTTGGGGAATGACATGTCTCTATATAGAAAGTGGCTTGCCCTAGCAGAGAGCAGGATGTTTCGTTTAGTTTTATAAATCTCTGTGCATGCAACAGCAATATCACTAAAACTGCAGTCTGCTTTAGGAAGGTCTCCTTACTGTTGTGAGATTGAAAGGACCATATGTCTGTAATTTCAGGTCAAGTATTTCCTAATATGCCTTCATCCTTTAAAGATAAAAATTAGATAACAATAAGCTGGTTACAGAAAAATTGCTGTTTAAAATGTATTTTTCATAACTTTTATATAATTTTCAGATGATGATTGTTTATATTGTTGAAATTTATATAAAGTAGGAGTAAACCCAATGTATTTTTTACACCTTGTGCATAGCACTAAAAACAGACTCTATATTTATCTTCTAACAAATAAAATCTTTGTAAACAAGGCGAATGTAAAACACCAACTAACTTGCTTTAGACATCTCCAATATCCATGAAATGTAAACAATCAAGACAGAAATATTTGAGGAAGGACCGAGGTACAAAATTACAATTTGTATAGAAGCTGGAAATAGTCTAATTTCACAGACAAACCTTTGCAGAATTCTTAGCTGTTGCTTTTCTGTTATTTAGTCTTCTGTGTAATTTGGCAATATGCCAAGTACTTCCATCTAAATGTATTTGTTAACTTTCTCAGAAATTTAAAATTCACCTCTGATAAGCCCATGGTTTACATGGCCTATATAAAAACAATTTAAGAAAAAACATATTGTCCCCAATGCCTCCAAGTAAAGATTACTCAGGAGCATCAAACCAAAAATACTGACTTATGCTTAAATACCACATAGCAACAGTCACTGAGAAATTCTTGGCAAACACTGAATTCTGTTTTGAAAAAAACCCAAATCTGCAAAAATGCATTAATTGGGAGCTAGAGCACATTATATTCACTTCTTTTGAAAGTTAGATGGGAATTGTCAGCAGATATAGATAACAATAAGAAAAACCCTAATTTACACCAAATAAAATTTGGGAAAAATGTTTGTTGTAATTTTGGGTGCAATGACATTTCATTCACTCAACTACGTTTAAAATTCTCTTCCAAATCCTAGTTTGATTAATTAGAAATGTTAGGCGCAATAAATGCAAATGACTGAAACAAGTAATTTCAGACATAGAAAATATAAAAACTAAGAATAGCTGAATCTTACAGCTATTTGCATGATAGATATGATTTTCACCAAAAATATTCATGTGAAAACTGCTTGATTAAAGAGAAGTACTATAGTATTTAAGACTTATTGTTTTCAATCTTTAATATGCTAAAAGTAACAAAATAGTTGCAGTATATTTTATAATGACAGGAGCATGAGCTGTGCACACTTTGGAGGGAAACAGATATTAATGAAAACCAGAAAGACCCTGGAATACAAAAGCTTTGTCCTGAAAATTGATATTAGCTCAGCACACAGAAATTTAGAGCGGAATCTATTGTATGGTGGTATGCAATGCTTGTATTACTTAGGATGGTCATTACAGTGTGTCCTGGGTTGCAGTGTATTCTATCACCATCCTCATGAGCTGTTGAAATCAGCTGGGGCAGTGTTTCCTTGCCTCCTCCCCCCAGACTATCTCTCTGTTAATGGCCCATCATTGTCCTGCCACACGACTCAGAGATAACTCCCTCCAGACTATCTTCTCTTAATGAGCCTAATTAACACTTGGCCTCATGACTCATTACCCCATTGTGAGATGCTCCACCCAGAGGGAGGAACCAAGCATTCCATCCTGGATATAATCTGAGACTGAACACCAGAGACAACCCTTCTCCGCTGGATTTCCAGGGGACAGGAGCTACACAGCCACCATTGGACTGTCTGAGGAAGAGCAGACTCTTTTACTGCAGGATCACTGCTTCAGAGGACTGCAGCCACCATTCTACCAGACTGCTACCACCACCCTGCCTAACAGGGACTCAGGTTGTATTTTGACTCTGTCAGTTTGAATCAGTGTTTTCTTTTACTTTTTTTTCCTTTTCTTTAACTTCCATTAAATTGTTATTCTGACTTGGTGCCTCCCACTGGTTTGTTTTCAAACTAGTACACAGTGTTAGAGAAATATTGATTCTAACTGGTGATGCCACACATTGTGTCTTCATTAATTGGTTTATAAAGGTCCTCTGTTTCTTTCTCTTTATAGGATAGGAAATTTATAGTCAATTTGGTTAACTTAAAATTTCAAGCTAGCTAATATTGACTATGAAGTGAATTTCTTTAATCTTATAAATAAATATTGGAGAAATAATTTTAAAAAAATCCAGAAAAAAGTCAGAAATACTCTCCCACAATTATAAAGAAGAGCTTGTGTCTTTTATAGCCCACTCCTAAATTATTATTTTTCAATTTAATACTTTTTAATTATTTGATGCTATGTGAACCAAAACATCAAAAATTCATCTTATGTCTTTCAAATGTTCAAATTTAAGGCTTTACATGAAAGTAAAATCTCAATATCACCAATCACTAGTAATAAAATGTACATTCTCCTGAAGAAAACTTTGTGGCTTATGTTTTCATGAGGTTCATTATGAAACTTTTCCTTCAGTATAGTTTCAAATCTTATCAACTTTCTAAGGACAGAACCAAATATGGCCTGATGTATATAAATTGACTGTTGCAAAGGTCTAATGAAGATCAGCTTCCCACTCTACAGGAAATGTGTTAACACAGCACTAAATTAATCAGCACATTGAGCTTTTTCTAAGGACTTAAAATCGTCTCCCTTATTTAAAGTACAGAGCAGGCTTTTCCATCCATAAGGAGCACAGTGCTAAGCCCTCTGAAGGAATTAAAAGCATTTTCTCCTCTTCTATGTAGCAGGCATATTGAATACATGACAACAATTTGCACACATTTACAAGGAAGGTAGAGACATACGTATTACAAAACCCCTCTGCCTGGAGAAGTTTAACCTGCAGCTCTCATCCTCCTTAGACATGTCATGGATCATACACGTCTCAATAATGCCATTCTGCAGAGGTGAATGCAAAATCCCATGGGACAGAGAAAAGGAGGGAGACGTGCAAGACATCTCACTATAGCCTAGTGAATAAGGCTGTCACCTGGCTAAAAACCTCAGAGGACTTGTGTATTGTAAGAGGATTTTGACTACAACTGTATCACCTATACAGAGAAGAATGGAATTTAGGTAATCTTTTAACACTAAGAAAATCTATGCCATAAAAAGAATGCATCATTTTTGTATGGGGGCTGAGAAAATATTTGTAAGAATCAAGAAGAGGAGATATATTTGCAAATGAAGTCTGTGAAAAGCAATGGTCATTTATATCAGTTGCATTATGCCTAGAAAAGCAAAAAGAAAAAAATAACATGGCTTTAGGGGCTTAAACCTCTTACTTAGTCTAAAAAAATGTATAATCAGATATACTGTGCTTCAAATAATCAAAACAACTGTAAAAATACCTATCTAAAAATTCAGTTTACTAAATAATGAATATCCTTTTGTTTCCTTATATAATTCAGGGAATTACTGATTAAACAGCATCTCCTCTAGAGTGATTGTGATCAAATCTCTATACTATGTCTTTCTGCTCCTCAAAATGGGATCAAGAACTATGTAGTAATTGTGAAATTAAGCATTTTCAAGCAATAAAACAAAATCTGAAAATGAAGCAGGAACCTATCCAACGCTAGATAATAGAAATCAGGGAAGACAGTAGCCAGGACACTAAGCCCTCCTCAGCTGCCAGGTACCTGATAAGGATTGCACGCAGATCTGGAAACCTGGATACTGAAGACCAGAATTTTATGCTGTGTGTTGACATGCACAATTGCACTTTCAAAGAACTAAACAGGGATCATTATTCTCTTTTACAGCAGTTCCACAAGGGTGATGGTAGTGGCACTGTTCATCTTTTATACTACAAAGCAATTATTATACTGCTCAGCCAGCAGGACACCCAGGTTAATTTTTTTCCTAGGTCTAGGACTCAATATCTGTATCTTCTCTGTATTAGTAAATATCCCAGGTACTAGATAGAAAGCTAGCCCAGAGGGCATTTTGTCCCTTGGAGTGGCAAAATTCATGAAAAACGTAAGTGAGGAGGAAAGTATAGATTTTGTAGCCTTAGATGAGGGCACTTATCTGAGAGAAGGGAGACATGGGATGACTCAGATTTGCTTTATGGTGGATGGGGAGAGGGGAACTTCTCTAACATGATTTACCTGAATAATTTTAGATGCTTTTCTTGAGATGAATCACACCCTAAAAACATCTATTTCTCTGCATAGAGACAGTCTAGTGTCAGATTCCATATTCTGCCATAGGCAAAATAAAACAGCACTTACATGGGGACTAGACATCAGTGTTTTAAAGGTCTCATAGCACATACTATGTAATTAATGTGGAAATGCTATATTAACATTAAAATTGTTACATAATAAAGTTTTCCTCTTATCTATCCCTTTTCTTAGCTATTATGCTCATCCTTCCTGTGTCCTGCTGGGTCCTGTGGTTGACTCTTCAGCCTTCCTCAGGAGTGATGGGGGTGAGAGGTTGCAGGGGGTCACAGTCAGCTGTCAACATCCTCAGGTCTTCACCAGAAAAAGTGTCACATTTCTTTCTCCTCAGGCTTGGTCACTGCTTTGGGTTTTTTTTAAATGTTTCTATGTGACAGCCCTTTTCCTTCTCCCAGACTGCCAGCTACAGCCTGACAGTGGCCTCCAGCCCCATACCAGCCCCACGCACACAAAGGGCTATGCATTGTCAGGCAGTGACAGGCAGGGGGGTGTCACCCCTTCCCCAGTGGGGCCACTCCAGAGCTGATGCTGGAGCAGGGGAGGTAGCAGCCATTGGCCCCAGCGCAGGGGTAAAACCAGTGACATCCTGACTAGGCCAGAGTGAGTCTAATCCCCCAAACTGCCAGGTCAGGGCAGATAGAATATTTACTGGGCTGCACTGATTACCTAGATCCCATATGGATATCATTAATCTCCAAGGTAAGTCATGATGACATCTAAAGTCTTGCTAAGGACTATAGACTCTTAAAGATCTCTTAATGATTGAGTGTAAGATGAACAGTATCTATTGCAAATTTAGTCAGCAAAGCTGACTTGTCTGATTTGATTACTAGTTACCTTAAATGTCCTTGAAAGCCGGGAAGAGAAACAAAAGGAGCTGCCTGGGGCAATGTTAGCCCTAAAACTGGTAAAAAACATACAACTGCAAGGTTCTGAGAAGCATCTCTTCACTCATGTGAAGAATAAGAGAAGCTCAGCTGAACTAAATCTTGACCTTCATATTTCTTCACAGTTCCTCCAAATCCCCTAATCTCTCAGAGGAAGAAGCTTCAAATTCAAGGAATGAGAGATGACCTGAAATCCAATAAACTTAAGAAATAAGTACTACGGTTTTCCAGATAAAATAAAGAAGTAAGTTGTACTACTGCTTTTCTGGACATTGAAATAAAGAATGCAATACTCAGTTTGTCTCATATATTCATTCAATACATTCCTCCAGATTTTATATCACTGATTCCCTCACCCCATTCTTTGCTGTTTATTTAAAATGTGTCAAAAAACTTCACTCTATTAAATACACACGTTTTAAAATTGCTAGTAATGCCAAGGTAACAAAACAGGTCACTTCAGTCCTGGAAGATATTTTAGTACATGTTCAGTTTCATCTACAGATCAATAAGGAAAAAAGGCTATTTTAAAGTTAATTCCAAGCTAGCAGAAAACTCAAGAAACCACATATTTTATAATTTGACTACACTGGGTTTAGTGTTGCAAATTGTCTTTCAAATCTCTCTTTCAGGTTTGTCAAATCTGTCACAAGAACTGCTCAGAGGTTTGAGGATGATGAGTCCCAAATTTTATCTGTGTTTTAATCTCTTATGTGATTCCTAGTAGAAACCTAATCTAAGTAAAAACACAGTCTGATTAACCAGTGTCTCATTAGTTTGTGTAAGTTAACATATCTACTTTTCTACTATTAAGAAAGCAGCCTTAGTGCTGACTTTAAGTATTTTCCATCCTGTAAAGGGGAAGGATTCATACCAAGCTATATAGAATTTTTCTCTATCCTCATCTATTGCTTAGTTTCTGACAGAAAGATAGTGTCTCAAAAATGTCATACATATAATACTTTAACAACATTAAATTTTGTCACAGAAACCTTTCATTTGTGCATTCTGTTGCTCTTTGGACTTTTTCACACAGATTGTTCAATATGGAAAATCTGTAATGCTGAGGAGAACCATAATAAAGAGCTACATTTAAGATGATGAATGTTCTCACAATTAATTTTAAGGCAAGAACAAAAATGCAGTAGTAGTTCATATTGAATACATGTAATGAAATGGCTGTGGTTGCTTGGCAACCAGGATCAGGCTTATGGCAGAACAATAAATACCTACAGTAATCTGTAGAGATTTTCCTATAATACAAAGAGGTAGCTGATATTTTTTGACAGGTTTGTTAACGCACTATGCAAGTTCCATCTGTGTGTCTTTTTGCGATGAAAAGTTTGAATTTACCTGTTTAGATTAGTTGATAGTGTTATATTCACTTTATTTCTTCTTCTCAATCTGTATTGGCAAACAAGCAAACTTCGGGTGAATCTGTTGAGCAGATCTTCTATCCAGCTTCCTGTATGACTTTGAATGTTTTTTGGAGCACTTTCATTTGCTCAATCAAGAAGTAACTAACTTTGGCCACTGTTGCTGGGGAGACTTTTTCAGAATGATGTCTCTTAACGGCAGTGTAAAGGCTTCTGTTTGCTTTTACAGCACATTTCAGACATTGGTGTGTAAAATATACCCAAGTTCAAAACTTTCTGTTTTCTGCACTGTGAGGACCAAAGGACATTGCAAGGTCCAGACTTGGAGATCTGCAGGGGACTATAAACAAGAAGACCTGCATCATTATTAAGCTTAAACCAAAATGTGAACTCACCTTCAGTGTGAAGGGCTGCGGTACTTTGTGCCTGGTCTATGTGGCACACATTTTTGTAGCTTCTGATCTCCCCAGTATGAAAAAGCCCTGAGCTTGTCTGCTGCAAAATTTAATGGGAGTGGTAGACAGTGCTTCTTAGGCAATATCTATAGCTGTTCCCCAAGAACAGCAGCATGCCTTAAAGAGCTGAATCAAGAAGACTGTGACCTGAAACTTCTTCCTGACCTAGCATTCTACCATTAGCATAGATACAACTTTTCCTGTAAAGTGAGCTACTTCAGAGTTTTGGAAGAAGAAAAAGAAACTTGCTCTCAGGAGAAAATACAATATATTCATTTGGAATAACTGCAAAGATGCTCCACTGCTTCCTGTGTTCCAGATGATGCAGTTAACGTGCTGGTAAAGTATTCTCTTCCCTGAAGTAGCAGTAGATCATTTCATGACAGATTAACCTTGTAGCTGCTATTGGGTTTGTCAGGTGTGATACAATTGTGCTTACATCTAGAGGTATGAACTTCACTGAAAATGTGGAGGGATTTTCTTTAAAAAAAACGTAACTCCCTCTAGACCAAGTTGTCATCACCAGTGCAATGAAAGCTCAACATATAAAGGTTAAAAAAAAGCAATCATGGTACAAAGTTAATTTTTTTTTTTTTGGTTAACGTTCATTTCTGTAATCAAATGTAGCCAACTCAGAGCCAGTGTCTATCATAAAGTCTTCCCTCTGTTTTATCATTGAAAAGAGCTAATTATTCAGAGCCAGCAAGGATGATAAATCTACCATGGTACCCTGGTACCGGTAGGTAAACCCTAACTTTATTCTTCCTTTGTTTACAGAAGACTGTTGGTCATATAAAGGCATTTGTTCTCTCACAGACCTCCCTTTCAATTTTCACCTTTAAGTTACTGTCTAAGGTTCAGATTACTGTGTTTTCAAGAAAGATCCTTGAAAAGGAATATGAATATGGTACCACAATCATAAGAAGAAGAGAATTAATTGAAAACTTACAGCTGTAACTTTCTTTAAGAGAATTTCCTCAGCAAGTTAATGCTCCCATCCTGTACACAGGTTATCTAATGATAAAGGACAGGAGTTTAAATAACACATTTATTTCTCTTAGGCACTGAGGCAAAACTCAGTAACTTACAAGACTAAAGATTCTTCAAAGGGATTAAAACCAGACACAAAAGTGTAAGACACTGCAGAATAAGCAAGAGAGGGTTTTATTATCTTCCACCTGACTACAGTGGATGAGTAAATCTAAGGTAATGTCATTTGATTTAACTGTCTGTGGAGAATAGTATGAAACTAAAGGAAGCCATAAAACAGTAAGCAAAAGTTTTAAGTTTTCTAGTTATTCTGACACATACCCGGATATCCCACATTTCATTAGTGCATGAATAAGATTCTGGTAGATATGCATCAACACAGACCTTTCTTTTCTGTTCAATACTCTTATAGCAAAAGTGTTTGCCATTAACGGGCACATACAGATGGTGATACATTCCTTATGGCTGTTTACAAGAACAGAACTATTGATGGGATTGCAAAGGGAAGTTCAGAATTAGCTTCTATGTACTAATTCCAAATAATACTCTAAGTTTTTATTATCTCCCTGGAGTTCACTCTACCTTTGGTTCCTCATTTAACATAATATCACTGAGCTGTAATACTGTTCCACATATGAGAGGTTCAGCAATTTAACTGCTTTAGTGGTCTTAAAGTGATTATACCTATAATGCAGAACTAGAAAAAGCCTTCTGATGCTTAACACCTATAAACCCGTCATTGTAGATCACAGAAAATCTATTATAGCAGTGAACACTTTCTGCTTCAAATTGAGATGAGCAGGCAAACCTTTTATGGCAATTTAATGGTGTGAATCGCTATTCAGAAGCTTTTTATACATGTATTAAGTCCAGTATAGTACCTGAGCTTAAGAAGGTGACTAACATTAGCTAATAATTCTGTCACTTCATAGATTGTACCAAGTGCTAAGGAAAATGGCATTGGAAGACTTAGCAGAAAACAAAACAAACTATACAATAGCTACCACATGCTGTCATTTTAGAACATCACAATTAAATGACATATTAGAACATTACAGTGCATCTCAAAAAAGGCAAGGAACTGTTAAAAAGGGCACTGGTTAACTTTGGATTAATGGAGGTTGAACATGGCCAGAACAGCAAGGACAGATTGACTGGATCTGCTAGATCAACTGGAGAAGGAAGGCTTACAAGGTCGTGACCTCTTTTTACTCATTGCCAGTAGTCTAAGGGGTGCAAGTTCTATTTCATGCAATAAATGAGATTGATTCACAGAAAGCTCTAATACAATTATAGATGTAAATTGCACATCAGTAGCTAGAAGTACACCTGTCAGTTTATTTCTACCCCCTACCTTCAAAATTTACTCTAAAATACACCAAATGTAATTTTAAAAAAGTGATAGTTCCCTGCATAATTTTTAAATGTGTAGCTAGTGTAAAAATAACAGTTCTTAGTTAACTCAACAGATCAGAATATCAGATATCTATTCATAGTTCTGAAAGAGCTGTTAGTTGTCCTGTAGTTTCCATGGTTTTTCAAGGCATTTCACTTGGTGGATGTTCCAGTTTTGGCTGTTACATTTGTTGAGAGTGTGGTGAAACACTCCTTAAAACAGCAGTGTCCACTGGGCCTTGAGGTCACCTCAGTTGACAGAGATTTCGCAAGCTCTGAGAGCTTTTTCACAAGAGAGAAGAAATATATTGGGGATAGGATCCAGTTCAAGATGTAAATGCCTAAATGAAAGTACAGACATTCTAAATTCTCATTATTATCAGTACTAACCACATTTCAGTCACTTGAAACTGTTAGCAACACCCTCATTTACTTTTCAAAATTGAGCTGAATCTCAGTCCATGAATCTCAGTCTACAAATTCTTTCCTTGTATTCCTAGACATCCTAAGAAAAATTAGTTTAGACCTTAAGTATGATTAAATACAAAACTGAAAATCCTTTAAGCAGAATCCTCTTTTCTATTTGGAATGTCTTGATCAAATGTTGATGGTGCAATATGTGATCTCTGTTGATATACACAAGGCTACCCTATAAACAGATTTTTAGAATAGAGAAATGAATACTACAAGCATCTCAGTGAAAATATATCTATGGAAATTGAGAGCTGTCACCCTTCCTAGATATTCTCTAGTAATTCTCAGAGTTAAAATATCTTTTCACACTGAAATGTAAAACAGATTAAATCTCAGTATAGGAGGTCTACCACTCTCATGCAAATGGATTGGCTCTGCACAGTGCATCATGACTATAGTGTCAAGAATGCCACTGATGTTTTAGAGCTACACAGGGCACTGAATCATTGTCTCTGCTTATGACTTTCAGCTAAAATTGCAAATCATTATTTTTGAGACATTTAAATCCAACCTGGTATTCATGGCAGAAAAGTTTCCAGTTTCCATTTCCGACCCCCTATTTCTGAACCTTTCTAATCAGAAATGTTCTTGAGATAGATACATAATACAGAAAGGCTGAATTCTACTTGGAAGTGTTTAGTTTCTATACTTAGCTCCTCTCAGTGATGATGTACCATTAAAATTCAGCATTTGTAATAGTTGACATCTGAGGCTATCAATGTTCCCCCCCGCCAATATTTTTCTCAGTAACACATCCAAGCCAGGTCTATCACATGTCCATACCATCTATCCCAGAATGTGTCCAGAATTTTCCATTTACATTGAAGAATCTCAGCAGCATCCTAAGATATTATAGGCTCAATATCTTGTCTTACTAGATACCTGATAGCATTCAGGAATAAATCTGTTCAATCAATCTACTTTAGTTGTTAGACTACCATAGTACCATAGTAGTTAAGTATTAGTTGACTACTATTTGCATAAATATATAGAACTAAATCAAACATATAGAACTAAAATCTAGGCCCCATTGTCTAAAAGAAATTCTTCAGCTAAACGAAAAACTTCATGAACCTATCTGAGCTACTCACAATTAGACAGGAATTGTATACAGAACTAACATTCACTCAACTGTCCCAGTTTCTGCCTGGGTCACAAGGATCAGCAGTTTCATTTGATGGCACGAACTCGTTCTGTCTTAGTGAACAACTGTCAGCCTTATTAAATATGTGATGAATACTCAGGGGTAAATAAATGTAACTTCATGGAAGACTGTGTGCAAAACAACATCAGAGAGATGAAACTACAACCCAAGATGAACGTAGGCACAGAAAAAAAAATTAATCTCATAAAGGTGGCATTAGTTGAGGAACTTTCTATTCTCAGCATTAAGTGAGCTCAAGCAGGACTCTGCTGTAGTGACAGACACCACTATTTGTCCATCTGTAAAAAGGGATGCTCAAAGAATGCATGGCAGGAAAAACCCCACAACTGATAATTACAATGCAATCCACGTCCCATAGTCTTGCACCCCCCTTCTCACTTTTGCTAACGCTGTTTTCTGGCCCCCTTTTTTTTCTGATTTACAAGGCAAATTGTCCTTTACTATATTGAATGAGTTTGTAGAAAGCATGCAGTGACAAGACCCCTGATATAACTAGTTAATATCAGTGTTATAGAATATATTGTTTCAGGAGGTGAACTGGAAGGTTGATTGAATGAGTGTAACAGCAAGTACTTAGAAGTGCATCAGGATACAGTGTTGAAAACAACAATAAAGCACTGCTGCCAGTAGACTGTTTACACACCTCTCAGGTGCCATAAGAAACATGTAGCTGGAGAGGTTTCATAGTTGCAAAGTGTAATATTTCCCTACCCAAGCCCTACTGCTGGGGTTAAAATTAAATCTAAATTCTCCTCGATTGCTTAAACCATGATGTTTCAATAATCATATTAGTCAGTAAATTGAAATACTTAGAAGCAACAGGTTGAGTTTCTTATAATTGTAATAGCAGCAGCTTTCCTTTATTCATCACAGTTTGCATGTTGAATACCAATCTTTTGATAGTCACTCATCTACATGTATCAGAAAAACTAGAAAAATAAATCATAATTTTCCAGTTGAGCAAAGGAATAAAAAATAAGCTGGGCTATGTCCCACAACATTAATGCCTTGAAAAAAGAATGTGTTGCAAAATTATCCTCACATGTACACAACTTTTACTTTTATCAAAGATGATTTTCTTGTGGAAATTAAATAATGCTTTAAAAATGGTCAATATGATCATGATAGGTTGTGAGGAAAAGCATAGTTTTTACAGTGAAGAAAGAGGAGGAAATAAAATTCTGTCATTGATATGCACATCATTTTTTTTGTTGAACCTGAAGGATTTTTTGTGAAGAATGATGTGCACATCCACAGGAGGGAAAAAAAATCCATTTTACTTTAGTGTGATCGTCCAGCAGAGTAGTACCTTTTTCTTGATAACAGCATGTTTTAAAGTCATGTTGCCAAATGTCAGGTTATTTTCATGACCAGGATACTAAATGAGGAACTGAAAAACCATACCATTCTGTGAGAGACTGAAATGTCAATGCTTAATGACTCCAAACTCCATTTGTGGAGGCCACAGGGTGCTTTTCTGAGGCCAGGTTTGCACCCCCCAAGGGGAAGAGGTGAGTTTTTGGGTGTGTAGCAGCAAGCTTCTGGTCCACATATGATAGAGGGGTGAGCAACCACTGCCAGAGGCTACAAGCTGGGCTTTGAGGCAAATAAGCAGCAGATCCTGTGAGGTGGGTGGGATAGTGCTTTTTATCATGCCAACTGTTGTCCCTCACACCTCATTCGCCTCCTTGGGGAAGGTCACATTGACGCAGAACATTCACATTCACACGTAGGCCTGATGTTATTCATCCTTTCTAATGTGACATAACTGGCTCACCTGAGCTGATCTGAGAGGCAGCTGTCAGGTGTCATAACCCATCAGAGATGCCCAAAGTGCCCCCAGACTCATTTCTGAAGCTCTCTACCAGAGAACTGAAAGCTCCTTCCCCCAAGGGTGGTACCTGGGTGCTCCCACCGAGCCCGAGTGTATATTAACCCATTGAATTACATATTTCATGGGCTTCCCCTACCCTCCACAGATCAAGACCACAACCTTCACATCGACAAGAATGCAACCATCACTTCTCAACAACCAAGTCTTATCACAGATCCATGGGTGATGGTATTGTCTACTCGTCTCTTTTCTTTCATATATTTTCTTAAGCGATATTTTTATGCTTTTATATTGCTGTATTACTATAGATAGTAATAACCAAAATGGCTACATATCTGCTTTTTATTGCAACTAAATTGTTCTAAAGCAAACCTTACATATGTATATATATATTTACAAACACGGATCATTCAGTGTCCTTTCACTCTAATCCGCCCCAAGGGATCTATTAACAACAACCTGGGTTATGCTCGCCTTCTGGGGCTGGTCGTAACACCATCCCTGGAAATCTCTCTTTTCTTTTCCTGTCCTAAGTTTGCTGATCTCTTGTATGTGCTGAGACATTTACTGCCAGCGCTGTGGGGAAACGGGCCATGTTTACATGTGTCTGTAAAATGCCAATCTCACTTAAGAAGCTGCACAGGTTATAGGGAAAAAAGTCACTGCATCATGTCAGTTAATTGAGTTGTATCCTCGAAGTTTCACACTGTAAGACAGTTGCAGCTGGAACCTAAAGCAAGCAGCTAAAGAAGCCAAAATATATGGGAGAGGGATTTAGAAAGAGGAGAAAATGTGCCCTCTACTACAGTGTATCCTGTTTCAAAGTTTTTGGGGTTTGTTTTCATTTTTTCTATAAAAAGACCCTACAACCAAACAAACCCCAAATATCTAAACAAACAACAAAACAAGTTTCTACAGAGATCAGGGTTATAAGTTATCTTTTATTGAACACTTCATCATGGTATCTCTCCTTCTAGTCTGACTCTTTTATCAATTTTCGTCTTCTACTTAGACATTCAACATCTCAACCTATATAAATCCATTCTCTCAGCTAAATGATGGAATTATTGCATCCCCATCTTTCCATGGTTTAAAGAAACTTGGAAATCACAGCTCTGTCTAGTCTAGCCCCCACCCTATGCAACTATGTCATGATTACAACATACTGTAAAAATCCCAAAGACCTGCTTAGGAATCCACAGTGACTCTTTTATCCAACCCCTGGACATCTCACCAAGCTTATAGATTTACCCATCATCTGTAAGTCTTGCAAAATGGCTGCTTTTGCCACGTTTGAGTCTGCAAAATTTTCCTACAGAAATTTCTATTCCTATTTTCCTTACTAAATACTTTCTCTTTTTCCTAAGCCTGACTGGTTCAGGAATTTTTTTGCTTGACTGTAGCAGTATCACATTTACAGGAGACAATGAGGCAAGAGACATTACAGACACTCATAAATCCCATGATTGTATCCTTGACGGAAGAAATGATAGCAGCAATCACATGAGAGGCACTACATTTTATGTCTTTCTTAAATTTAGCAAACCCTGAGGAGAAGTTAAACACAGGTAGTTTCAGCATTCTTGATCTAACTTTCAACTGAAATAACTGAAAACAGGAGCATGTCATTCAGAGGGATTGCTGTATGCTTGCAGAAGTCCCCGCAATCACTGTAAAAAAGCTGTGTATCCCCAAAAGCTGTGTATCCCTTTACACACACACACACACTGAGTTAGGCATGCCTGCACCTCAAAAAACTCGGGCCATTCTTGACAACAAAGATGAACTGAACTGATGTAAACCTAAGCATCCCACTTGTTACATTTTATTTATGGCACAAGGTCAGATCACTTGCTTCCCTTGCTTTTGCAAGGTGACAAAGGCTGACTGCTGGGAGAATCTATTCTGCCTGACCAGTCATTGTAATGCACTAATGGATTACAGAAAATACAGCAAAAAATCAAGAGTATACTAGAGAAATCTGAACAGGACTTATCTTAAGGATATGAAAAATCTCCAGCAAGGACACCATTTCCTTTTTAACTGTGGTGGGAAAACTTAACAAATCACCATGGGTAGTGCTTTTGTCAAGACAAATAGTTTATAAGAGTTCTTGGGAAAAGTTCTGGATTTTTTTTTGTTTTATTCTCTAGTTTTAAAAGGAAGATCTTATGGGAAAAATTTTTCTCTAGGCAAGATAAGACATAGCCAAATGCATCTTACAACCTATTTACATTTAAAATCTATTTACATTTTAAAAGGTTGAGATTCTGTGAAGAAATAAATAAGATCAAATCCTTTGTAATGCAAAATGAGCTTTTAACAGCTAACAATCTGGAGATGAAACAAG
Source organism: Corvus kubaryi (assembly GCF_017639235.1). NCBI lineage: Eukaryota > Metazoa > Chordata > Aves > Passeriformes > Corvidae > Corvus > Corvus kubaryi. Next base: position 7,306,351 of record NW_024582091.1, read on the forward strand.
CATCAGCAGAGAAACAAATCTTTGCATGAAGGTTCAAAATTAATATATTAATCAGGTTATGAAAGAGAACTGATGCAATTAAATGTAATAAATGGACATAAAAAGACAGAAGAATGAAGGGGAAATATGGTTTAGGATGAAGAAAACAGGTAATAAAATGCAACACAGTAATGTAAAGCTATTGGAATTCAGTCTAAAGCAAAACATGTCTATTCTGATATCAATTTTTCTGATACTAACAGGGCACCTGAAGTGGACATGGAGGTAAATGCACTAGTAAATTGCATGTAAAAAAAGTGTACTCTTTAATATACTTTTAAGTGTCTAACCTAAAAGCTTAAGAATTTAATATAATTTAGCTTTAAACCTATGCTATTTAGCTAGACTAAAATAATAAAATCACGAATGCAAAATATGCAAGTACATGCTACACATGCACTTTCAGATAGCTGAAACAATATACATGTTAAATTTCACTGATCCAAAAACAGATTTATTAACTCTACAGTCATTTGTAAGCAAGTGTCTTTGAAGCAGTGTCATGTTTTCTAATTCTGTCCATACAAATTCTTTCTACAGAATGTATGTATATATATACACACACATATACACATATATCTCCACTATATCACATCACAGGGTCTATCCAGAGCTGACACAGGCACATAAGTGCCTCTAGTGTAACAACAAACTGATTTTACCTAAAAAGGCAGAATTTTGGAATATGTTGTATTGGTTGTTTTGAATACAAAGACATGATTTCAAATTTTGCTATTATGAAACCTATTGGATACATAACTAATTCTCTCTTTACAGCAGTACAGCTCTGAATGTTTTGGGATTGACATGTAGAATACATATTGTTCCCAAAGAACACCTGGCTGGGAATATCATGATGTAAAGCACACTAGTACACATTATTTCTCTTGGAGCCTGACAATCTTCTAATGATTCTATAATAGACCAGGAACAATTTAATTCAGAATGAATTTCATTAATTGTGGAATTTTATTAAATGCTCTGAATAGTTACTGATATGTCATCTGGAAAATAATAACTAAAAAGTGGATATATCAGTTTCAGCCACATTTCCAAGCAAAAGGCTTGGGTTTTTTAAGACATGATATTATGTGCAGCTTTATCAGCTCTGGAATGCATGTGTTACTCAATTTAGTATTTGCGTGCATAGAAAACTTAATTTCTCCTCTTCTTAATGCTTATTACTTTGTTTCGAATTTGTCTCAAGTATACTCATAAAACACATGACATCTCCTCACAGGTGTATAAAGGTGACAAAGCAGTATTGTAGCCTTGCCTTGACCAGGACTACAATGTGAACAAAGGGCAAATTTTGGAACCCTGTTTAAAAGAACACTAGGAAAAGGACATGAGTACAATGACCCTCAGCATGTGCCACGGACAACTGACAGGAGAACAGTATCAGAAACTGCTGGAAAGATGCATCACTATAGTTTTCTACAGTGCTTCGATTGATAGCCTGTGCTAAAATCTGTCTATGAAAACACCACATACATCCCTTGACATCCTGGTGATTAGAGAGCTAAGCTATAACAAATTACAAGGATGAGAGGGAAACATTTTTACGTGGATGCGGAGGACCTGAGGCACAACTGTTTTGTGTTTGTGCCAAGCTGCTGGCTAGAGCCAAGTGCTGACAGCGGCCATGTTCCATGTTTTCTATCTTGTAATATTTTTTTTTTCCAAAGGTGGGAGAAAATAACTCTTTACATGTAAAAAATCCAGAGGAATTAAGAACAGGAACTTGTTTACTTCAGTTCTCTTGTGCTGTATCACATATTAGCTCCCACAAAGCACAAATAATTAAGAATATGATGCTCTGACAACTCTCTGGACATCCTGAGAGACAGGAAAATTTCTCTGTTCTCTGCCTGGAGAAAACAAAGCTCTGGGAAGACTTTGTTGTGGCTTTTCAATTCCTAAAGGGGGCTTCTAAGAAAGATAGGGACAAACTTTTTAATAGGGCCTGTAGCAATTGGACAAGGGATAATGGTTTTAAACTAAAAGAGGGCAGACTCAGACTAGATACAAGGAAGAAATTTTTTTACAATGACAGTGGTGAAACACTGTAACAGGCTTCCCAGAGAAGTGGTAGATGCCCCAACCCTGGAAACATTCAAAATCAGGTTGAATGGAGCTCTAAGCATCCTGATCTAGTGGAAGATGTCCCTGCTCATTGCAGGGAGGTTGGACTAGATGACCTTTAAGGATTCCTTCCAAGCCAGATTATCTGCTACTGATTCTATGACTCTACTCTGTTCTGAACCCAGCACTGCGACTTCAATAATGGAACTAGGTATCACAGCTATCCATACAAGAAATAATGATTACCTCTATATCTCCTTTGTAACAGTAGTTACAAAAATAGTCACGGGCTCATCAACTGCAGTGAAAAAAATATCAGAAAGGTTTTTTATAGGTAGTGCTTTCCTTCCAAGCACTTTCCTTTGATAAGGAGATACGCATTAACAAGTTATTGTGTCTGTTTCTATTACCAGATCTCAAAGCTCTTGGCTGGCAAGATCTAATGTATTAGGCACACATTCTACAGAGAGAGAAATGGACACGTGCTAAAATTACTTTTATGAAGTCAACACATCAGAAGCAGGGACTGAAAACAGAAACAAGATGGAAACAACTGATGTTTTCACTGAAAAATGATTTATATGGTCTTTTCTGAGAACCTTAGTAAGGCAGCTGAATTATTGGCTTGTACACTGTAGGATTTCATTTGACAGTCCTCAGATATCACAATTTCTATGTGGATCCATTCATCCACGCCTCTTTTCCCTATGAAGCACAACACATCTAAGAGCGTATTCAATCATGACCCTACCCCAGCCACCAATACAACATATGAGACTCAAACGAGAATTTTTTAAATGAAGCAAATAAAATAAAATGACTGCACTGTCAGACACCGTGAATTTATACTTATTACCTGCCCAATTTTTGTGGAATAGACTGCGTTGCATAGTTTTACTCTTTTTTTTAAATACATCTTTATGGAAATCTAATTTCTCCATGGGTTGTTAAAATGTCTAGGAAAAAAGTTCTGAATTGTTGAAACATGCAGTTATATTTTTATTTAAAAAAAACCCAAACAAACACCTCCAAACTTTTTTCTTTTATGTTTTTTGTAAATTATGTACTTAAAAAAAGAAAATACTATGAGCATCATTTTCTCAATTTAGATATTGAATATGCAGGAAAAATCAGTAAAAGTTGGACTATTTGTGTTTGCCAGTAGGAAGGGGTTTCTGGCTAAAATTAATTAAATTAATGCAAAAAATATGCAGCTAATCCATAAACAGTACTTAAAGACAAGCCTAGCAGTAAAGTAACACCCATTAATCAGGAGTTAGTGAAAAGAATTAGGAACTGAGTGGATAATACAAGGTCTTATTAATGAATCTGTTGATTACAGTTCAGGATCATGAGAAATCTTCTGAATTAGTAATGATTTAAAATTTGTACCCATACTAAATAGCTAGAAAACAGAATTGACCATCAAATGAGCTTTACTCTCTTTTAAATTTGTTCTCCATATAGACTGCAGCTGAAGAGAGAGTGAAAGTTATAGCATTGAACTACAAAAAAATCTAGAACTAATTAATCATTCCTGTGGTAGGTCTGCTGTGCTACAGATATCACAAAATTAAAAATAAAGAAAATGTGTTCACAGGGAGGGTTTTCCCCTGGCAAATACAATGTGTAGTTTATACTCTTGTGGGGCAAAGGTAAATTTGTAAATCTTTGAGGGAAAAAAACCTGGTTAATAATATTAAATTATTTAACACAGCAACAAATGAGCTTTCTAAAACTTATAAGCAAGTATTAGTATCTAAAATGAAAGAGGGTTGGGGAGAATGGAAGCAGCTTAAACAACAAACACTTTTCTCAAATTACTCAAGTGTCTGCCATATTAATTTTTTTCATTACTTTAACTTTCTGCTGCTTGGATCCTGCACTTGAGGTGGACTCTACAGCTGTATTTGCACTCCCCAGCTGTCAGTAAACAAAATATAGGAAGATCCTGTGGGTGTCCAATAATATCAGCCTCATAAACAGCTATTTTGAAATTGAGATTGTCATTATAAGGAAAAACTCCTACGCATTTCATATTCTCCTTATCAGATATTTTTACCCATACCTTTTAATAATATGTTCTTTGAATTGTAAATTGTTGTGGTGGCTAAGTCCACTTTACACCCCCCAAGCTACCCTAAAAGTGATCTCTCCCTACAACACCATGCTAGAAAGTTCTCCCTCTGTCTAGATTTTATAGTGTCAAGGAGAAAAAAAAAAAAAAAAAAATAGAGAACATAGATATAGCTTCTAAATATCAAATGTCTTAACTGCCAGGCTCCCTTTTTCTTGAAGATGAGAAGGAGGGAGAAACGTTAGCATGGATGAATACCTATATATAGGTTTGTATCCTTTACTGATGGTTAAAAGTAAGCATGAGAAATGAAGGTTTAAATAGGTTGCCAGGATTCCACAGGCATCCTAATATATCAGAAATTTGTCATCTGTCATAAAATTTGTCAGCTGGCTACTGTAACATCTTTAGACCAGCCACAAAGGATGCTATTAGTCCCTACTGCTAACATTATTCTCATGGATCCTGGTATTTCATGGAAGAAAGGTTTGTAGTAACTTTTCACGTGTACAAAAGCATGCTTAGCGTTATTAATTGGTCCTGACACAAGCAGTATTTTTGCTGTATACAATTGAGCAAAAAGCCTTACTCAGTGAAAAGCTTTCATCAAATTATCTACCAGTGAAAGCTGACAAGCTGATTGAAATTGTCAGCGAAAGGGGGAGGTGATATATAACAACACAATTTTCATTGCACAAAGTGATATTTTTAGCCTTTGCAATTTGTACTGAAACTCATTATTCTTCTCCATTATGGGTAAAGGGGAAACTCTGTAAGTGCCCAAGTCTGTGAATTCTCTAATTTTAAATCTAGCTCAAATGACTGTTTTCTGCAGGGAGATGACTAAGTGATATACAGCCACTCACCAGGCATTTGTCTCCTGTTCACATTCAGGGAAAGCTATCAAGAACTAAACTCTGTGCAGCCATTACACTGGTAAGAATATTAAAGCTAGGACTGTGCTGCATTAGATGAAACATAATGAAGGACGTTGTTGCATTGCAGTCAGTCTAGAATTGATGTCACAGGACAGATGCCTGTGTCAGAAACACAGAGAGCTACAGCGCCATAATTCGGTACCTGCTCTCGGTTGAACATTTCTTGACACAACATGATCACTTGCCATCCTTTAGCCTCCTTCTGGGAATCCAAAGAGGCTGATGGTTTTTTTTCATCCCAGCAGGATTTTATTGAACTGCCTGGACACACCTGTGCATAAAATGATCTAACAGTACTCATAATATGTACACATATGAGAAAACTATGCTAGCAGCTGATGGGAACATGTAACATCATTTGAAAAATGTAAGATTTCTTTTTTTTCAAAGTTAAATCAAAGTATCTAAGTGGTAAATTCAAACTAGTAAAATCAAATCATTCATAGAATCACAGAACATCCTGACTTGGAAGGAACCCACAAGGATAAATGAAGGCCAATTCCTGGCCCTGCACAGGACAGCTCCAAGAATCACAACATGTGACTGAGTGCGTTGTCTAAATACTTCTCGAACTCTGTCACGCTGGTGCTGTGACCACTTCACTGCAGAGCCTGTTCCAGTGCCCAACCACCCTCTAGGTGCAGAACCTTTTTTTAATACCCAACCCAAACCTCTCCTGACAGGACTTTGGGCCATTCCCTTGGATTCTGGTCACCAGAGACAAGATAGTAGTGCCTGCCTCATATGGCTTCCCCTCTAGGCCCTTCCCCATTTTCCTATCCTAATGTGGACACTGACCATTACTGACCTTTCTTTAGTTTGGGGGTTGTTTTTAGTGATTATTATTGTTCTTATTACTATTATTTTATATCTATGTGCTAGAAATAAATTCAAATCAAGGAATTTCAGACAAGTGTTTTCATGAAATTATATTTCCCATTGCATAGGCAATGAAGCACATATATGAATTCTCTATTTAACAAGACACGTCTAGGTACAACAGATGCCTTCAATTAAGAATAAATCATTTTTTTAAAAATTAAAAAATTATTTCGAAGTAATTTTAATTTATTTCTTCTTTATTTCAGAGTCAGTTATTAAAAGTATTTACCTTAAAGTGACATTATAATAAGACTGTAGTGAAACAAAGAAAGTAACAGTTTTGACTCTGTAGCACTTTTCAGAGGATTATCCCCTAAAGCCACATGGCCATAGAGGATAAAGAAATATCTTATCCAAGGTTACACAGAAACCAAGTCCTGTACCTGACTTTTAGTTCAGTGAACTCTTTGCTAGACTGTGCATGAAAAAAATTCCCAGACTTTCTAATTCACTTAGAAGCAAGAAATATTGCAGGGTGTGGCATACAGTGACAAAGGTTTTCCCTCTGTGTTCCTTCATCAGAGCCCGCATTTTTGTCTCAAGTTCCCCATTATAATGCAAAGTGAACTGAGATATGTCTGTTCAACTGCAAAAACAAAAATGCTTTTGTGTGAAATGTACCAAGCAAAAAAATAAGCTTGCTACTTTCCCTCCTCTAGTTTTTTCTATATTTCAGGGTTGAGACAATTCAGAAAAAGCATATACAGTCCAAGGTTAGCAGCACACACAAAACAAATTCAGTAATTACCAGAAAGAAAATAAAACAACAAAGGTGTAAGTCACACCAGAAGCAAACTGCAGCAAATTCTTTAGAAACCAATAAATTCCCATTAGAAACTAGAAATTTTTTTAGCAAGAAACAGAACCACCTGTCCTCTTTCTCCAGGGTAAGAGAGCATTAAGATCTGAAATTGCCATTGAAAACTTGCACTTGGGACTCTTGTTTTGTAAGGGTGAATTTAAAAACATATGTTTTCCACTGATGATCAGAGAGTCTAGATGGGATCTTTACAGACCCTTTTCTTGACATCTGTTCAATGCTAACAGCATTGTTTGATCATTCCATAAGAATATTGGAACTCAAATGTTTGTCTGCTGGCTCTATGCATAAGTAGACCATTTAGAGATCAAAAAGCCTCCCCAAAACACTGAATAGCAGGACAAAAAGTAAGACTGTGTAGCTTCCTATCTTGCAGAGGTAGAACTGAAATTCCCTGCATCGGTAGACAGTGGTCACCTGGTGACTGAAGTCCACATAACAGGGACCAGCAATTCTACCTCAGATATTGCAAGACATGGTTTTTATTCTTGAAAGCCAGAAACTCACCGTGCTTTACACCTATAGAAAAAAAACCCCAAAACACTGAATCATGAAATAGAAATTTGGTTTAGATTATTGTACAGATCCAGAAAGCAGTTAGTGGGAAAAGCCAAATCTCCTTTGGCTTTCTCCCCCTTTTCTCAGTCCATTGGCAACATTAAACTCACAAGAGCTTTGCAATACCTGTCACCCTAGCAGGTACTTCAGGCCCTTAGAACAGCTCTGGCCTGAGTCACTGAGGGGATTGACTGGAGTAATGGGTTGTTGGTTGCTTCTATCCCAGTTCTGTGTTCATCCTCAAAACACAGTCCACTGTACATAAAATGCAGAGATGAAATATTTAAAGCTATTTAGAACTTCATGGAAATTTTATACCACATATGCAAGTTCTCCTGCAGTAGTTTGTGGTCATCTGAGACCTGTAAGTGGACTTGAGCCCTATGGCATTACATTAAATATTTGGCTGAAAGAGCACCTTAACCCATTATAATGGATGGACTTAGATGTAATATGAGAAGAAATAAAGACACCAGAACAGTGTAAGTTCAAGATTTTCACAAAATCTACAACACATTATTATTATTATTATTATTATTGAGTTAAATCATTAGGTCAAAGCATTGCCATTTAGAAGAATGTATCATTTTGTTATGCATTTACAAAACTGACTCTTTAAAATTCTGAGCTGAGCAAGTATCCTTGCTAGATACTAGTATGAGGTGATGGCAAAGCAGCACACCAGTTCCACCTATATCTACTTCACTTCATATTTTTGAGTGTTTTTACCAGCAAAAAGAAAAAAAGCATTGCAGGATGGTGAAAAACACTGGCTGCACTTAGTTTTGTTTTTCTTATTTCATAGTGTACATTATTATTCTAGTCTTGCCTGAAGACTCATACAAGTTGTACTTGCCATTTTATTAAGGTTGATTAAAAAAAAAAAAAAAAGGAGACAGGGGAGGTATACTTCAAAAACAGATGGCTAAATTATCTTGTAAATTCTGTGCCTGGTGGTGCATGATTGTTCAAAAGTTTGTAAGAAAATTATTTCCTTGGTGGAAAGAGGTCAGGATCTGAAAGTCAACTTGATACCTAATCAAGAAAAAGAACAAAATCACTAGTAATAAAGTTTCTGCAGGTCAAGCATTTCCTTGGGCAACTTCTATGGAAGCTGACTATTCCCAAAATAGACTTTAAATTACATCTTTACAATTCTATTATCTTCCGTATGGTAGAATTTGAGGATGCAATTTGATGAGAAATCAGTTTGATAAAGTACCCTGCAAATAAAATGGAGTTCTGATGACTATATACAAAATAGTGTTGATTATAAAACATCAGACACCAATTCATTGAAAGTGTGCCAGTAATGTACATGGGAGCATATAAACAAGTAAACATAAAAGTGAGTTCAATGACTTTTTTTAATTATAGTCATTTCAGGTCTGAACTATATATTGAGGGAAAAGAAGGGCTTTGTATTTTCTTTCTCTTGTTTGTCCTTTGTCCCAAGTACTGGGCAAGGATTGCTCAAAAATATTGTTACTTATCTGTGGCAGGCAGTCTTCCAAATGAGAGCGGTAAGGTACATACAGGTATTCATACAGGGGGTTAAATAGGTGAGGTTTTTTAATCATCAGCATGTTTTAATGATAACAGAATAAGCCTAGTCTTGAAAAAGAGGACTGAACAAACAAAAGCAGTTCTTAATGCCATTTTATGACTTCATGTACCTGTAGATATAGATGAACATGAAGGAAGACTTGGTAAACAACCAAAAAACTAAACCAAAGCTAATTAAGATAAAAGAATGCAAAAATGAAAGACTGCTGCCTAAGAACTGTAGATAAAATTTCTCTCCATTAATATAAAAAGAAAATGAGAACAGTGACAGGAAAAAAAAAAGTAAGAAGATAAGAAAACAAGTAAGAAAAATAATGTATGTCCGGAACAAAAAGGAATTGAGTTGAAAAGATTAATAACACAATGGCAGAGTGTCAAAGACAAACTTTCTAGGGCAAGTAATTAGGTAATTCAGAAGCATTTGTTCTCTACCTTGGAATCCTCTGGCAGAAATTGCTATGCATCCTTAACAGATCTTTCTACTATCTCTGGGTGCATTTAAAAAGGAATCAGTATATTGGTTTTGCTGTCTCTGTCTCAGAACAGTTTTCTGTTAAGAAATTCTCAATGAACTCTCAATGACAATGAAAACTTTAAAAAATGGAAAATATTAATCAATGTTAACTTGTGAATTATATTTTCCAATGTTTATTTACCAATGGGTGTTTTTAGGGACTTGATTGACAGTACTATTCTAAAATTCAGAAATTCCATATTAAGTCCAAAGACTACTTTGATGATTTTACTAACTTATTGTTTTGGTTATAGAAGTAAAACTGTACAATCAAGTGAAATCACTGTTTCTCAGTACAACTTTGCTTATTCTGTCCAAACTAAGAAACTGTTTATATATCTATATCTATATATTTATCTTTCTCAAATTGTATTAGTACATGGATAAAGTTAATGGATACATTTAAATTTCCAGGTTGAACAAAATAACCACAAGACAGACCTGGAGCATAAATATATCTATAGACTTTATTGACCTCTCCAAATTTAAAACAGAAAAGAGTAAACTATTGCAAGCAAATCAACTGAACAAGAAAACAAAACAAAATAAAACAAACCTCAACAAACCAAAAGCGGAGTTGAAGGAGATAATACTATAAGTAAACTAGCAGAACATTTAAGAATACCAAGATCCTGGAGAGGTTTGAATAGCAGCAATGATTTAATAACAACAGGCAGTATTTCAAAAGGAAGTAAAAATGTGCTCAGAATATAGAAAATTTATTAGCATGCTGAAAAATGGCTATTTAATAAACTACTAATTCTAAAGAACTTCAAAGTCATAATTTTTATATCTTCTTGATTTCTGTTATATCAAATTTACTTTATTTTTAGATTTCATTGGTAATTATTTGGTGCCTTTCTTATGGGGCAATGCCATAAAGGATCATTAATCTTGAGAGCTCTGGTACTTTTTAATTTTCAACTTTTCTGAAAAAAATAGAGTATTTTGTTTTCCACTTTGTCTTTTGAAGTGGAATAGCTTCTACAATATGTACCATAGTGGACATATTGTAAAATAACTGTATAAAAATCCATGAAATAATTAAGGATTTCTGCTCCTATTTGGAAAATATGCTTTTCTATCACACATAAACCTTTTAACAAAAAACACTTGGATGAAGATTCAGGAATTGAGATTACATGGAAAAAATATGCAGAGAAAAAGGTCAATTTTGTGACTGAAGGATGATATGCTCTTCATGAGCAGGCCACATGACCTGAACTCAAGCTCAGAGTTGCTTTTGTTTTGGGCCAGTGTGGCTCCTGAACTGCCTTAACTACCTTTGCAGGTTGGTGGTGAGGCCTGCCTAACCTCTTCTGGCAGGAACCAGATGTAGCTGGAAATTTGCATCTGTTTAGTCTCAAATCAGATCGTGCAGTACTGAGTGGCACTGAAACCTACCAGAATTTTGATCTCTAGCATGACCATAGAAAGGCTAACATATATAAGACTAAATTGTATCTTTTCAATTAATTTTGTCACTAAAATTTTTATTATTCTGTATTTGACAATACAGAATATCACTGATAATATCACCAATAAGACCTACAATGAGCACCAAACTTCTGTCAAGTCAAGAGACAGCAAAATCAAAGCTGTTTTTCATATAATTATTTTCTAGTTTTGGGGATCAGGCATTGTCTCTTCACCTTTCCTGATGTTAGCCAGTTCTTTCTTGCTGGTTACCTTTGGTCACTGGAGGATTGACCCATCCCATACAGCTCTCAAACCAGTAAAACACAGCCTTTGCAGATACACACCATGATGGTGTGGAACAATTTCTAGGAAATGAAAAAACCTTATTTCTAAGGATTTCCACACAGTTAAGTAAACTTGCATGCAAGATGAAGGCACAGGTGGATAAGGATTGCCAAGAGACACTTACAGAGAAAATGGAATAGAAGTTTTAAAAAATGAGCCAGATTAAGTATGAAGGCCTTCCTTGGATGTTTCTATATGTTGAACTAAAATTCTTTTAGGCTTAAGGTGTGAGAAGAGGTATGTAAAGGCTTCCAATACATGCACAGAGTTTTCTTTCATCTTGTGACAGCCCAGTTTTTCAGTCTGATTTATTCTGGTTCATGAAAGTCTTCTTTTCTTCTGCATTTATGCAGTAACATTACTATGAGCTTCAGCAAAGTATAAGATTATATCTTTTCCTCTTTTCCTTTTGTAAGAGTTTTGATTAGGATTTTGTCATTTCACTTAATGTACAGCTCATTCACTCTGCTTGCTCTCTTCTGCAAACACACTCTGTATTTGGATTTTCCCAAAATAATTTTTATAATCATCTTAAGAGAGAATTTCTCTCTGTGTGAATGAATCTCAGAAAGATAACACATGAAACAGAAAATTTTAATATTCAGAAATGCATCCTAGGTTGAAAGAAAAAATCTACCTATTTCCGTGTAAGCTTACTTTTAAGCAATCCTGCCAGATTTGGGACACTGCCTTGGATTCAGTGTCCCTTATAATGAAACTTCAAATTATTCAAAGACAAGTTAGAAATGTTAAAATTAGCAGAGATCTTAGTACCATGTCCACAGCTGTAGACTATTAAATCTCTCTAGAGTGACTCAGGTAACAGCACTTTAAAGCAAGGGCAAGAGAAGAGGATACAAGATATTACAACCTCAGTACAATGAATTATCAAACCTTAAAATGCTCAAAATTTTGGTGTCATTTTGATACGGACAGAATTTTATTCTTCAGTAAGAGGCAGATGAAGCCATTCTGTTTTACAGAAAATTGAGTAGTTTTTGCCAGAACAGTACAAAAGGATCCAAACTGGCACAATTTTCTGTTTCATCAGACTGTAGTGATTTCACTGGAGTTTCTTGTCATATATCTATACATATAAACCTCTGGGGGCTCATACATTTAGCTTTAGTCTATAGAAGATTTTCTCTAGTCCCTTTCCAAACATGGGTAGCTGCTGATGAATGAAGAAGATTCTGTGACAGTTACTATCCTATTTAAAATGTCATGTTTATAATTAGTTTCTATTATGCATCAAGATACACATTTCATATAGCCTGACAAGCTTTCTCAGAGTTGTACAGAAGCATTTCTTAGAAATTATTTTGTTGCTTAGATTCCTTTTACTAATCTTCTGGGTTCTTTCAAAGGACCAGATTCACAGAAAGATATAATCAACTACCCATTTGACATGGAACTGTTTAATGTTTACCTTTCTGGTCCCTGGCACAGAACCCCAATTCTCTTTGCAGGTAAATGCTTTACAAATGCCCCAAGTCAATTAGTAGAAGAATCACAGTTGGCACTGAAGAGGATCAGTGCAAAATTCATCTCCTGTCTCATTTTGTCTAAATAATGAAGTAGCGACCTGAGATTGAACACTGGAAAATCACTGTGATGCATTTTTGCATTCATCATTTTAACCTTAACTGATGAATTTCTAACAGATTAAAATATAATTGTTTTAATCTGTAGAGAAAAGTAGTTCTTAGTGAAACAAATTCAAAATAGAATTTGGAGTAACTGACAGAAAAGGTTCTGGTTTTAAAGCCCTTCAACACAACCTGCGGAGATCAGATACTGAAGAACTACTTTTACCTACTCCCTACTTAATATGTTTTCAAATTTTAGAATTAAACACGAGAAGTGTAAGGGCCTGTGAGAGCACAGAAGCACCTAGCTGTATATGGCTGTACTGATGGGGCTTTTACTAGGACTACTTATTTGAAGAAATCCCAGTTTGCCAGCCATCTCCCTTAAAATGAGCACTTTCTCATTCCAAACTATATTTATAACATTTTTATTCATGCTACATTGGAGCATGCTTTCTTTGCACTTCCTGCAAATTCAAATTGGAAACACCAGTTTTCTGTGGCAACTTTACATGTCTTTTGTGTAGATCCAGTTTTGTTCCATTACATATCCCCCATCCCAAGAATATGACTGATAAACAGTTTAACAGGAATTGTTCAAGAAAAGTCTGACAGAGCTCTTAGGTTGCTGGTTGCAGCTGCCTGGAAAGATTTTGCAGCTGTGGTAGAATAGAGAAGCTACTGCCATTCAGAGACCAGGAAACTGCAGGAACGAGCAAAGACAGATTGTGAACATGGTGACATTTCTCATGTAACCAGCCATTGGGGTCATATCATTTGAACAGAAAACCTCCAGTAGGTAGGTCACTATATTTTCAGAATTTCCTAATAACAGAAGCCATTATAGAGAGTTTAAGAATGGTGTATGTGGGTTTGTTTGTTTTTTAAACTACAGTGTGCATTAGGAAGTCTAAAAAGTAATGGCCAACACATTTATTAATAACCACCACATTCTGAGAGTGCTTTCCTCTCCTAAAACAAAGAGGGAAACCTTTTATAGTCACAAGAGGGTATAAAGCTGTCTGTAAGCCACGCATCATCAAAACTGTAAGTTATGTACATTGCTTATAGCTCTATCTTTACCTTTTACTGTGATTGACTGCCCCTCTTTTACCAACACATCTTTGAAAAACATTTCTATTGATCAAACTTTGCCTTCCCTTTCCCTCTTCTAATGAAATGTCAGACTTTTGTTCTTTTCTTTCAATTTCTCTCTGATCATAATTGTCTCCTGCCTCATCACACTTATAAAATTTTCCCTCACGTGCTTCTTGCATATTAAATAGATTGATACTCTAATTGTTTATACAGTGATGGTGCTGTTTTACTGGTATTAAATGCTTTACTGGATCTAGTCCTTGAACAAAGGTCCATGTCTGCACTGAAGTTCATTCCACAAAACTCATGAGAGGTCAGGCATCAAAACACGTTCTGAAAATTGATGTACTGTGATTGGTAGGATAACCAGAATGTACAGGTACTTTTGATTTACTGCTGCTGAAGGTCGACTCTATCTGTCAGATTCCTTCCTGAAGAAAGGGGTCAAGGTCTTCCTCAATGTACTTGGTAGTTATTTTGTTCTTTTTAAGAACTGCAGTGCTAGAAGTACTGTAGCTGCTACCCACTTTTCATATATTGCTCAGAGTTTATGAAAGCAGATTTCAATCTTTGTGAACTGAGAATAACTTCAGAAGCTTGAAGTTATCACCCAGAACTAGAAAGAGAGTAGCCAACTTTTGCGAAGACTCAAATCTTACTGATGTGTGCTAAGCTGTGAACACAAAACTGACTGTATCCAAGAGAGTAGATGAAGAGGAATGCTGGAATCATTACTTTTCTGCAGTGTGATGAGGACTAGCCACATACTGCAAAATGCTCAGTGCCAACTCTGGTACAAAAAGAAACCTAATATAAGTCTTTCATCAATTTGAAAAAGAGCAGTACTGAAAAGTGGACCATTTTGAAAAAAGCCTACAATGAAACACTTCTAGGGATGAGCAGACATCTGATTCATGACTGGAGGACATACTTATATAAAACACAACAGGGCTGTGATTTAGTATGTTCCTATTTTCCAGTGGCTAGACATTGTTCAACACTAGCTGTATTTCTCTCTTTTTCAAAGAAGCTAGAAATCCTATCATTGCCTTCCACAGCTTCACTTGTGTTCTGGTTTGAACCTTTTCTCTTGGAACTTTCATTTGTGTGGATGTAGAAGAGGGGAAAGAGGCACAAACATTCTCTCTAGTTTTGTTTTTCAGGGCAAGATGTCAGTTGCCCTAATTGAAATTTCTCATCCTATTTAGAGGCTGCTTTTAATTACAACTGTATGTGCAAATACCCGCATCAATACTGATTCTGCCTTTTTTCGTATTCTGAGAGCTTAGATTTAAATCCCACTTTTCCTGGGACATTTTTTTCTCAAAATAAAGAATCTCATGTCTCTCCTGCCTCTAATGAAGACCTGGAAATGATGAAGACAGTGACTGAAAAAAATGTTCTGATAATGAGAGTAAAGGATCAAGAGTCTTGACTGAGAAGAACCTGAGACTGACAAAAAGCCTACCTTGTGTATTGTATTCTATCCTTCTGGAGGCAAGAAAAAAATCATTTGTCTACACATGTGCACACATATAATTTACCTAGATTTATAATAGGAACTATGGTTAAGGAGAAATTCGATCATAAACAGTGTGCCCGGTGGAAAGTCCTCCTGATGTGCTCTGATGTTGAAGCAGTCCAGTAGAAAAGGGAGAAAATCCGAAATTCCAGGGAAGGAAAAATTCAACTCTCAGTCTCTCTCCAGAGAAAAAGCAGATGAACCACTGGCCAAAAAAAACTGTCCCAGGAGCAGCAAGTCGGGTGCTTCCTCCCTCCCCTGCTGCAGCTGGGAAACAAATTGCTATCTGTGTGTGACCTTGAACAAGCTGCAAACTGCTTTGAAAAACTTTTGCTCAGTTTTTTTCCTTCCCCCTCTCAGGCTCAGTTTAGAGGCATAGAAAGGCACAAAAATTAATTTCTGGGCATAGGCAGCGATATGGGATACACATCATAAGGTCACCCCAAGACAAACCGTGAGATACCTGGCATAAAACAGTTACTAAACTTATTCCTACAGTGAATGGTAATTTATACAGTGCACTCAAAGTCACAGTGACAAAAAATAACCATATTCTTTCACTTTATTCTGTTTTTAAGATCAGATGCCCACTATGACTTTTCAGACTTCCTGGTAAAAGCTAAAATAACTCCCTCAAACCACAGAGCTACATCTACTCCTTCAGTATTATCAATTGCTTAAGTTTCTGAGCTGATGCTTGTAACACCAAGTGAACTGAAAATAATGCAGAAGGCTTTTGCAATATTGACTTACAGAACAACAAGACAAGGAAGCAGAAAGGTCTCATTAGGCTTACATACTGGTACCAGTGCTATGAATACTCAGTCTGGTCCAACATCTCATAGATTGGCAGTGTAGAACTGGGAAAACATAAAAGGATGAACACCTTCTTACTAAATAGAATAGGAAGAATGGAAAAATAGTAGGACAAAGGTCTAGAAAGCTATGGGTGACATGAGAAATGGTAACAAGGCATTCACCATTTCCCAACAGAAAAAGCAGAGGCAATATTTTAAGTCTACATTTGATGATCAAGACAAACTAGCAGGAAATACACTAGTTTATTTTCATTTCCACATTTTTAAATTTTTCCAATCAATCTATACTTTTCTATTCTCCTAGGATAGGACTTGTTATGGTAGATGTTAAAAATTGTCTTTGGGGAGATGAGGAACTTTATGTTCTTTGTTGAATCTAAGTGACTGAGCAGTGCTTAATAATTGCCCTGAGCCCATAAAGAAGTATATTCATTTTCTTTTTTTCAAATGCACTTGAAATTTAAAGACTATGAAGTGCCTTGAAAAGTGGTACAGAGAAAAAATTAACAAATAAATCAGTTTTTCTCACTTGTGCAATTAAGAAGCTGCAGTTACTAGTCTTTGAAAGCAATAAATATTCCACTTTTA
The DNA here is from genome assembly GCF_017639235.1 of Corvus kubaryi. NCBI lineage: Eukaryota > Metazoa > Chordata > Aves > Passeriformes > Corvidae > Corvus > Corvus kubaryi. The sequence goes on from NW_024582091.1 coordinate 7,323,209, forward strand.
TTCCAGTAATTTTCTTGAAATAGAACCTGTGCACTCTTTAAGATGAAGCAATGCTGTCATATAACCACCATTGCACTGAGAAGCCACAATTCCAAAGGGTGAGGGGGAAAAAAACCACTGAAGAAATACTTACAATCTGAGCAGTAATGGACAAAGACCAGTACATTCTGTACATATCAGAAAATTTTACCTCCAAGTGTGCAGACTTAGCACATGCTCAGATGAGCAGCACTCCTTGGGCATCCTTTCTGGTGCATAAGCTTTACCACAATAGCCATGCAGTTTTCATCAGGAACTGCTCACAGTCCTTATAGGTTGTTCATGCTTATGATGCTGCTAGCATTTCCTAGAACATGCCTTGATCATGGACAGGTGCTGCACAGTAACTGGTTAAATGGTGTATGTGCATTTTATTGGGTTCTCTAATGCAAAACAAATGATATACCTGCTAGCTTGAAAAAAGGGGAAAAATGAAGTGGTAAGAATCCCATTGGAATTTTCTTCCCAAAAGAACCCATCATAATGACACCACCAGAATTTGCAGGAAGATGGAGATGAGAATGACAGCACAAGAACAAGGGAAACACACCACCACCACCATACCTGTGCACACTGCTGGCTCACACGCAGCTTGCAGACACCCAGGTTCTTCTCAGCAGAGCTGCAGCCCAATCTGCCGGTCTCTTTTCCTGCTACAGGCTCTAACAATAATTTAATTCCACTGTTTCTACTTCACACACACCAGCACATTAAGTCCACTGGCAGCAATACTTCTTCCTAAATTTGTGCTTCTTTTGGGTTCTTGTATTCTAACTCCTTCCTGACTAATCTAGCTACTGCTCTGTGACACGCAGACATCTTAATTTACACAGCCCCAACTTTCCCTGTAATTTCAGTGTTTATAGCAAAACCTCCTCAAGTTTAAGTCTTAATTTTGCATTACTTGTATGGTTATGAATTTACTTCTCACAATTTTATCCCTTTTTCAAAGAAGAAGGTTACTTGGTTTGCTCGGCCTAGAGAAGAGGAGATTGAGGGGAGACCTCATTGTGCTCTTCAACATCTTCATGAGAAGAAACAGAGGGGCAGGTACTGTCTCTTCACTCTCATGACCAGTGACAGGACTCAAGGAAACAGCATGGAGCTGAGTCATGGGAGGTTTAGGTTGGATATCACCCAGAGGATGGTTGGGCACTGGAACAGGCTTCCCAGGAAAGTGGTCACAGCACCAAGCCTGAGAGAGCTCAAGAAGTGTTTGGACAACGCTCTCAGGCACATGGTATGACTCTTGGGGTGGCCTGCACAGGGCCAGGAGCTGAACTTGATGATCCTGATGGGTCCATTCCATCTCAGTATATTCTATAATTCTATGATTTCTGTAATTCTAACTTCTTCTGAAAGCTTCCTGGACATACAAAACCTCCCAGAACTCAAATATTAAGCAGACTGACCACATTATTTATTACACAAAATTATTCTGTCTTTTAAGCTGTAACAACATGTGTTAAAACCACGTTTTTCACTCTGACTACATGTAATACTATCACCTCACTTACAAAATCAGCAGAGCTTAGCAGCCTGTTTTAATAAAGCTTATGCCAGTCTTCTGCATAATATCCCACAGACGCTTAGACAGCTTATCCTCTGAGAAGGGTACCTCTTTAGTTGACTAGTTAAACCCTGAATAAATATGGTCTACTTGCAGTCAGAATAACAGTCGCCTCTGCCACAGGAGGCACATAAAAAATTTTAACAATTTGTGTACATTGATTTGGTTTCTACTGTGTATATTTGCAACCAGAAAATTGTTGATTGGGCTACCGCAATTGCAGTTTCTCAGATGTTGTTCAGCATCACTGTGACACATATTTCTGTAGGAATGTTCTTCTCTGTTGTAGAAACTAGAAGGTAGCTGATTGCTCCAAAATGTGGGGATCTGTTAATCCATTAATCCATTCCTTTTCCTATTTCACATTCCCCTTGTTCCCTCCCTAGCCCTGGCCACTCCCTCGGTTTCTCCCTATTTGTTCAGTACCCCAACCCCGCCCAGGGACCGCCCTTGGGCCCCTGACAAAACCACCCCACACTCAGACCAGGCTGTCTCTCCGCCTCTGAGTAGTGTGGGGACAAGATGTGATTAAAGTCATCTCAAACCCTCATGAGAGACCCTTCTCTACCTTCTTTACCACCACTGCATTGTAACGCTGCTGGCTGCCGGAGCCAGATCGAGGGGCTGTCCGAAATGGACTCCGGGATGCGACTGATCACACGGCCCTAGGAAACCCTCGCTGAGCTCTCAGGGAGCAGCAGCCTGCTAGGCAGAGTCCAGCAGTTACAACAACAAAACATCAGGACAATTATGGCAGAGGCATTATGGCCTCTGCCTGCATGAAACCACATCTAACTTTCCAGAAGTAATCAAAGCCACAGATTCCTCAAACATCCCTCACTTCTTCCTGGGTCTAAGCAGTAGCATGGCTATTCTCTAATATGTTAAGCTTTAAAAGATGTTTTTAAAAATATGGTAGCATGTACTCTGAGAAAAAGAGTGATGAACTGCAATCTATCACTCGGATTTACAGAGTTGCTGCATGTATTATATGAAGCTGATTTTAAGAAGTTTGAAAAGTTCTCCTAAATACATTTCTACTTGTATTCCTTTGCTAATACTGGAAATAAGTACTTTCACCCCTCCCCTCCCTCCCACCCCCCTCCTTTTTTAAAAGCAATAACTAAATTACAGAACAGCTTATGTTTCAGAATTTTGGATCTACGAAGTATTCTTACATAGGCATACTAGCAAATTTATGTAGGTTTGAAAATCCTTCTCACATCAGATGCCATAAGTTATCACATATTACTTGAGCTCTGTTTAGATTCTAAAGATGCTGAGATCTACTAGAGTGATGAATATCATCTCATATAGATTGAAAGAATAGTAAGAACTAGAGTTGCTTGAGTATTCCTTTTCTAATTCATTCTTCTGTTGTGAAAGGGAAAAAACAAAGGTACTGCTTGCAATCGTAATTTCTGCTTTAAGTAAACAAGAAATGACAGAATTCACAGAATGTGATGTTTGGGCTATAAGAAGGGAGGTTTGTTTCCATCTACCGGTATAAAAAAATAAGGTAAAAATGAATTCAGTATATATTAAAATGTTTTCCGTGTTCTTTGTTTTCTATTAAAAGGTAGATGCTACCTGGAAATTAGGTCAAGTTAAAAAATCTCAAACAATAAAAAAGCCCTTGCAACTTCATGTTCTTTTTATGGAATTTTACTGTGTTTGCCAAACAATATAATTTACTGTCACCTAAGATTGACATAACCTTAATTCTTTCTCATTTCAGCCAGTGATTTTGAAATGTGAATAACTAAATCTCTCTGGAAATATGTAAGCAATTGAAATGTAAAATGAAAAAACCTAAACTTCAACTCACTGGTCAGTGTAAAGTAGGTATTGGCAACCAGTTGGCTGAACACTTTCATGCAATCCTGTTGTCTCTGTTAAACTTTTGCATTACACATACTTTAACATTACACAAGAAGCACTCTCAAAATATTATTTAAAAACTAACAGAATTATTAAAAGCACTATTCAGGTGCAATCACCATGTTTTTTTTCAAACTGCATGCATATGAGTGGATTTTTTTCACTGTTTAGATGTTTGGACAAATGACAGTTTATCCTTTATATACAAATATACAAACAGAATCTGAATATCTGTACAAATATTCTTTGGTCAGATTATATCTACTGACTTTCCATAAAGCCAATGGATATTAAAGAAATAAAATATGAAGGTGTTTTCTGCTTGATCTCAAGGTTACAAGATAGATATCAATATTTCATAGCTCTGAAATTAACTTTGTGTAGGGTTTTTTGGGTTTTTGTTGAATTTTTTTAAAGTTGTTGACAATAACATTTCAATCTTCATTTTGTATGGCACTTTACAAACAGTTACACTTTGAAGCATTGTTGCACAAAGAAAAGAATGGCATTCACATCCTGATGCTAAAATGTGCTTCAAAATGAAAGCCAATTCAGCTGACTCTTGAAGGAGGACCACTTATTTATTTGCAACAGGAGTATTGGTTCATCAGAATTAGAAATTATGGGACTTTAAGACACATTATACTGTGAATAAATTGATTCACTTTTGGTCAGACAGTTGTAGCAGAAGACAAAGAGATTCAGAGAGACAAGGGATAGAAACACTGAGTAAAGCAGTGAGGAAGGGGGGAGGTCTAGAAAGCCCATACTACCTTTTGTTTCTCTGCCACTTTGCCTCCACTGTATCTGCCCCCAAAACCCACTCGTTCATTCGATCTATTTAATAAGTTTGTGGGTTGATAAAGCACTTAATACTTCTCCTTGATTTCAGAAATACCACTGAAGACATCCACTTCAGAAAATATATTGGCTCAACTCATAACTTCTTGTAAGTTAAAACACTATCTAATTTCTCATACTTTTCACTCTGCAAGATCCCAAGAATACTTAAATTTCTATATTTTGGAGTATTTTCCACAGTGATTGCTTACATGAATAGATTTTTCCATATAAGTCAGTGAACATTTATCCTCTTTCCCTGACATTCACTTTGTCTCCCTTCCCTCTCCACCTTCAAAAGAGTTTAACCAAAGTTTACTGTGCTCAAAGACAGGCTCTTTAATGCAGAGATTAACTTAGTGGTGACAGAGGCTTTATCTTCTTTGTTCATAGTTTATCCTTGGAGGGATGACTTCCAGCAGCAAAGAGGAAATACCCATTAGCTTTTGCCCTTCTACTGCACTACTAGTGAGCAGAAACATGCAAGGAAGGAGGAGAATGGTCCTTCCTTCAAAGCAAACCTACCCCATTGGGATAAACATACCAAGATTTACTACCAGGAAAGTTTGTGACAACAGCAAGGACTGAGAAATATCTGGGAAGAGCAGGGAGCAGGAGCAAAGGTGTATTTCAGCAGTGATAGTGACTTTTTTTTTGAAGGGACTCAGTACAGACTACACAGACATTTTTGTTGTCAAACCTAGCATCTAAGTTTTAAAATAAATAAGACTTAGAGAATGTGAAAGTTCACCGTCCTTACATAATTAGCTTATTTTCAGAGAGACTCTGATTTATAAACCCAAGCATTATACAACTATGCTTTCAAGTAGTCTGTTATCTACTTATATAAGTAGTATTATGGCTGGAAAAATGATGGACGAAGTCCTACATCAGTAATAGCAAAAGCACCTCTAGGTTTCTGGTATCTTAATTTTGCCTCATGACATATAAAATTTCTTTTCCTCAGCATAGAAAAAAAGATCACAGTCCACCTTCTCTTTTACACGGGTACTCTCCTTATTCTCAGCCTCTTGATCACCTTCTATTTTATACCAGCAGAACACCACTTACTCTCACTCCTGGCAAAACATCTGGCATATTAATAAATTCTCCGTAGCAAATATGTAATGGAATAATTGCTCTACTTATATTTGCAGAGAAGACTATACTCATTGTTCCAAGCTATCAGTAGACCTCATTTTTGAAGAAAACTCAGAGAAAGGGACTAGAAGGGGCTAAAAATATCTTGTTTAACCTCATAAATATTATTCTTCCATAAATTTACAAGTCCATAAAAGGCCATGCTTTTAGCATTAATTCTGCTCAGTAAAAGTTAATCTGCCCATGATCAAGGAGAAAAATTTGACAGTTATATGAAAAAAAAAAAGGCACCAAAATATATAATAAGAATAAGAATAATATGCTGTCAAAAGGTCCTGCTTGCATATCCTACCTTGTCTTTCCTGCTTCCTGTTCACATGAGTCTTTGCTCTCCTGCCATTTTCCATGATGGTTGCAACTCAGGAGTATTCCCCACTCAGATCTCCACTACCAACCCCTGCTTGGTCCCATTGCAACCCTTATCCAACTTCTGTCTTTTAGCCCCTTCATTTTCTTCCACCAAAAAGCCAGGTGTTGTTTTGTCACTTTGTTTCACAATTTAGCTTTCTTATTCTCTTCTCCATCAAAATTCCTGTGTAAACTTGATTTTCCTCTCTGTATTTTCCATCTTCCCTCTACTCCTCCCTGTTGAAGTCTGCAAAGGCTGCATGGATATAAGGAAGATAACAAACCTTTGCATTATGTTTTAGACAGTTTCCTGTGAAGTAGGGTTTCATAAGTTCATAAGTACGGTTTCATAATTCAAAAACCCAAACATACAAACAAAACTTTCTGGATCCAGGAAGACAAGAGCTACTGCTGAATGCTTTCCTGGGGTTATGGAGCCTTCATGTTTTATGTTAAGACACTGTGAGCTTTCCCACATGGTTTTAGTTTACCCATAAATATTTTTTCCACAAATAAAGCCAAACAAAAGACAACCCTGTGGAAAAAAAAATACTAAGAATTTGGGTCTTCATGAAACATTAAAGCTATGACAACTACAGAGTAAAGCAGTATTGCATAGCAACACAGAGCATCATAAGAAGCTTTCAACAATTCCCAGCAATAAAAGAACTTTGTCTTAAAATGTAGGTCTGTACAGCAGGTATTCACTGCCATATAAAGGTGCTGTATTTTCAAAGCCTAAACCAATATTTCTGTGTTGAGCAAAATTACCCATGATCTTGAAAGGTCAACAAACAAAATGATTCCACATTTCTATGATTTCACTTGAAGTATTATTTCAATGTAACATAACATTTAAGACAAATTCAGTTTATTTTTTACCTTTCTGATAGGCAACAAACTTTAATGGCATATCCAGAAATATAGCATAGTGATGATTAGGGTTTACTACACTTTTCCCCAGCATACATGAAGCCAATATCACAAACTACTGCTATCTTCTCCCCATGAAAGATTTTGTACTCATTCTCTACTACTGTATGGACCTAGAACTATTTACATTCTGAGCATTTTCACATTCACACCTATATAAGGGGTGAAACAGAGTAATTACCTTGCAGATGTCTCAGCTTGAATTGCTCATGCATTCAGCTAATTAGCCCTTAGTTGAATTTTAGCCCACTTATAACCTTAAAGTATCGAAATATATTTCTGCTGCCTGTTAATGATTAGATTATAAGGATACTTCCCACCTGTCCTATGAAAGACGTGAAACTGTTGTAACACAGAATACACAATGAACTCCCTTGTCAGGTTAGAAAACACTAAACATTTCAAAGAGTAATGCTCTTTAAGAGTTTACAAGGAAAGATTAAATAGTTGGCACTACAGTCTGGTTGCTAAGTTTAGAGAAGAGAAGACTGAGAGAGGACCTCACTGAAACATATAAATATCTCAAAGGCAGGTGCCAAGAGAATGGTGCCAGACTCTTTTTGTGGTGCACGATGAAAGAATGAGGAACAACAGCCATAAACTAAAACACAAGAAGTTCCACCCCAATATGAGTAAGACCTTCTTTACATTGAGGGTGTCACAGCACTGGAACAGGCTGCCCAGAGAAGTCATGGAATTTTCCTCGGTGGAGATATTCAAAACCCACCTGGATGTGTTCCTGTGTCACCTGCTCCAGGCAACCCTGCCTTGGCAGAGGGATTGGACTGTACGATCTCCAGAGGTCCCTTCCAACCCTAATGATTCTGTGAATCTGTGGTTCTGTGACAAGCAGAGACACATTATGAAATAAACATAAAAGACAAACTGGAAAAAAGTAACTTTTCAAATACAAAATAGACCAAAAAAATCCTTGAAGAGGGAGAACACTGGAGTCTGTTTTATTAGGTGGGGATACTTTATTGGTTGTTTTTAACAGCTACATTTGCTTCTCATTTTCCAAGTGATTTTGGTAGAAATCCTGAAACCTTGAAGAACAAGTTTGTATCTGACTGAATAAGCCCTTTTCATCTACAGTTCTGTAACCACCCTGAGGGAGTTCAAAATGCTCATAATGATTTATATAACCAAGTTTACTCACCTCAGCTGTCAAGGACAATTTCAGAACAAATAATGAAACCAGCATAGCTACTGTAACTTTCAAACCTGAGACTGATTTTTTTTTAAAAAAAGCTTAGTTGGCATATTACATTTGTGACTTTAACTGACCAAACATATTCAAAACTTCCATATGGTGCAATTGTTTCATTAGCCCTGCCTTAGTTAACTCTCTGTATTCCTTTTTCACTACACAAACCTGCAGGATTTTCTGCAGGGAAAGACAATATCAGCTTTTTTTGACATGTACAGTATCTCAACAGCTGTCAAGACTTGGGACAAGTACTGCATTCTTGCTGTCACAAGGAAGCCAAAATTTTAAGCTCTGTTTCTCTAACAAGATCAAATTTTTAGAAAAGGAAGTTTAAATAAGTCCCAGGTTTCATGACACACTTTTCAGTTTCTTAATCATTGTGTCAGTTAAGAACAAGACTCCTAGAACACTTGTTCCAAGTTCTTGCAAAAAATACCTCTTTCCTGGAAACTTCTACTCCAGGGACTGTGAGAGAGTAGAAATCAACTTGTGAAACAATAAGGCCATATGCCCTTGCATGTGAAAATCCCCATTTCAGAGGTTATCTCTTGGACTAGACTTTAACTGATTTTATGCCTTCTTTGAAATACTCATGGAAAAAAATAAAGGTAGGGGAGAGGATAATATAATCAATTGTTCATAGTAGGATTGCAAGGACCTTAAAGGAAGTGATTAACAGACTTTCAAACAAGTCTTTTTTAAAGTAGAAGCAAAACTATAAAACAATTAATGTTACTGTAAAAGGGCCAGACTATGTTGGCATTTCAAGGTAAAATAAATCAACTACTGAATTGCACCTGGATAAGCCCAAAATGGTTTGTTCTTATTTTTTTGTTTAACATTGATTTATGACAACCAACCAAGAGTTTTGTCATAATGAGGATGGAACTCCAAGTTCTATCACATGAAACGTGACATCCCACAGTGTCCTAAGACTCTTTCTTCTACAGTTCTTCAACAGATTAACTTTATTTCCTCAGTGAACTGCTTTTCATTCCACTGATTATTCCATTTTCAAGGCATTAAAGAACTAACTGGCTTGTAGAGTTTCACTACCCATCTTCAGCTGCAATAAACATTTACTGTTTCCTACCCTCTAGTTGTTCCCTTTCCTTAAAAATCTGGTTTATGGAATTCAACAGCAGCCTTCTGGAAATTTAGAAAGCTTCCATCAATCCATTATTCACACAACAGCTAACACTTCCAAATCTTACAAGAATTTTTTGGGTAGAATTTCTCTTAAAAAATCCCCAAACCAGACATGTTGCTTGTTCCTAGCTAGGTAATATTTAGCTGTGTGCTCATCAATTCTATTCTTAAATATTATTTCCATTACTTTACCTGATACAGCAGGGCATCAGTCTTATGGCTTGTAGCTTCCTGGAGGTCTCCTAAAACCTTTTCTGTCACCACAGTTAATGTCTTGCCTGAAACTTTGTCATTGAAGACATAAAAAATGTCTAATGCTCATTTTCTCTGTTTATTCAACTATCACTCATGCAGTTTATTTTCCAAAAAAGATTTTTTGAAAACTCACATTCAAAGAAGGAATCAACATAAATATTTTCTCAGTTTCTTGTAAGTGAAGACAGAATTAAGTACAAAAAGATGTAAAGACTCATTTCAGTTTTTCTGTAATATCCCTGGCTTCTCTGTTTTTAAAAAATCTTTATTCATCAACCTTGCTCATTGACATCCTGCTCTTGAAATACAGAGGAAAAATGTGTTAATAGAGAAGACACATTGTGCTAGTTGTTCTCCAAAGCCTTTTTGACCTGCCTTATATTTTTGTTTTAGAATTTATCATCTTTAATTTTATTCATTTAGACAATACTTAGCCATATTAGTTTCCTCTAGCACTTTTTTTAGTCCATTTCTAAGTATTCCACAATAACAGATGATCTCTATCATGGCTGCTTTAGATCTGTAAAAAAGAGCACTAAATACTCAGAGAGGAGGGCACCCAGTTTTCTAGTTCTGTGATTGGAACAGCCAGAACAGACCATTGGTTTCCATCCCTGCTTCCAGAGCTGGTCCACAAATCATAAACATATTTTAAATGCAAGTGTGAATGAGATAAAAAGCGCAGCCAGATAAGCCTTAACTGATGAGGTTCTATTCTCATTCCTTCCCTGGCATATTCCAGCATGTTGCACTGCATAGGAACTCCTACATGCTTGTATTCTTTTTAGGTGCAAATTTATTACTTGGTGGTCTGTGATACTTGATATATGATAAATAAAGTGACAGGAGATTAAATCAACACCACAAGGCATCACAGTTGGTATGCCTTATAAACAATAAAACATCAGGCAGACTTTAGCTAATTTGGAGACTGGGCTTTGATCATATCAAGCAGAGGAAAGTTATAAGGAATGTGACAAATAAATTATGGATCCTGGCAGTAAAAAACAGTCTCTCATTAAATCCCTTGCTTTGCAAATACTTGAAAGATGTGTGTATTTTACTTTAATTTCATAGCTAACTGCCTTTCTTATATTATTCAACAAATATACCTTCTATTACATTTACTGTTTCTTAAACCATATTTTTTTTCTCTGTATTAGAAAACAGAAAGTATGTAAAATAGAAAGCTATCCTGATGATAACTTTGACTGTCAAGGAATTGGTACCACCATTGCAGAACCCCTGGCTAGGTTTGCACTTTTCAGCTCAGATATTGTACACACTTCTTTGCAAACATTTTCAGACTCAGTAAGAATCCAGGAAAAAAGGCAAGAGTTTTTGTTAATTGGAACTCTCTAGTAAAATACTGAGACAGTCTTTTTAAACTATGCATTTGTGCTTAGATCATTATCAGAAATTAAGAAAATCTATACATTGCTACTGTTTGCTCTTTTTTTTCCTGTTAAATTTAAGCATTGAAGCATGAAGGATGAGAAATAAATTCAGTAATGAGGGCTGGTATCTTGCCTAGGAAAAAAAAAAGTTGCTGATGCTTCTTGCTAAGGAAACTGTCGGGCCCTCCAGGAGCCCCTCTGTCAGCCACACTTGCACACCTGAGCTGGGACGGAGGCCCCTTCACAGCTACATCCCCACACTCACACAGTCACACCAGGCTTCCGAGCTGGCTCGACCCCAGCTTTCCCACAGCAGAGTCTCAGATGAACCAATCTTGGGGCAATAGCTAAATAACAGAAAACCAGCTTGAGCTGCTGCTTCCAAGGAGGAACCCCAAACAAAGGATGCCCTGCACTTTTATCGCTGCACAGTTCAAAGGACCCCCTGGGCTTTTATCTGCACAGTCTAAGCACGAGTCTGGAACCCTAGACTCCTGCCATGTCTCTGAGTGTCCAGTCCCCTGGCCAGGCTACAGGTCCCTTAGCTGGGCCACAGGTCCCCAGGCCTTTGTTGGGCAAAGGGTTGGCAATTCCCTGCCCAGAACTTAACCTGCAGCTCCCACTGTAGCTGCTCACTGAGATACTGGCAGTGAATGGATTCCTCAACACTTCTCATCAGGATATTCTTCCTTTTCTGAAACCAACTCAAAACAGTTCAGAATGAATTACAGTTTGGTTATGTAGCCTTTTTTAATCAGCTTCATAAACAACCTACAACTGCATTTTCAAGGGCAATTTCTCTTCTCCTTCTGTTTCATACATTGTCAGGAAAGAGTAACTTTCTGGCATTGTGGGTGGTGTACTCAGAGAGTTGATATAAAGCCAGGGACATGAAAGGCAAAAGGGCCAAGTGAAGAAACCAAGAAACCACAGAAGAACTAGACCATCCTAATACAAGAAGTAAGGACCTAAAGGAAATGGTATCACCAATATGCTTAATTATCTTGTATAGATTTAAGTGGAAAAAGCAGAACTTCCCAGTTTGATACCATGACATAATGACATTGTCAATAGATTTTGCTAACTGACAGGTAAATCCTTATTCAGCAAAAAGCAAAGAAAACTCTTGTACCATCCAGGAAAGAGATGTATATATGTTTGATAACAATTAATCTAGAGAAATTTTTTTCAAAGGATAGTGCTAAAATCTCATCCAAATTTCACAAACAACTCCCTCTAAGAGAGGGACTACAGTATCATTTTTAACTATTGTTAACATATGTAATGTAATGTCTATGAAAGAACAGATTTTAAGATTCTAGTAAGAATTTTCTTAATGGGCCTACACCTATACATTTTTTTTTGTTTTGTTTTTATAATGGAAATATTAGGAGACCAAATGTTAACATGCAAAAAAAGTGATCAATCCTATCTCTCATGTTAGACACCACAATTTCAGAATATGTGGTAGGTGTGACATGCAGGTTTATTGCAGTGATCTGTAAGATCAGATGTTTTATTCAGTTGTAGACTCAGGTTTTATATTTGGTGTTTAATTGCAATGGTGCTTCCACTTAAAAAATAATTTTGCTCATGAATAAAGTAAAAGCCAATGTGATTAACTAATGTAAATACCATTGTATCCATTGTTCTGAGAAAGGACAGGAAAGTCTCTATTTGATTACTACAATGTCGGGGGTTTTGTCCGCTTAATTTTAATTTTACATTTAGAAGCATGCATTATCTGCCTAAGTAAAGCCTGTTAATCTAATTTCAAGTAAAATGTCAAGAAACCAAAAGCAAAAGGAATAGTGAAAATCCCACAATATTGAAAGGGAGTTTATTCTGAAAAGTCACTCAATGTAGCTCCTTGGTTTTCTACATCTCATTTCAAAGGTTTCATTTCAAAGTCTAGGAAATTCTGACTAGGATCTGAAGGTAGGAAAAAAAAAAAAATTGAGTTCTGATGAAGCATTTAAGAATATTCCAGTTTCAAGCCCTTGAATGGCACTACTGCAAAACTAAGGCAGTGGAAATGGCTGTACCCACACAGCAACTTTCTATGTTGATGAGTAGTACTCTATGCAGTTTGTTACATTAGCAGAACTCAATGTCCTCTACAGGCAGAGCAGAAGCATAATTTCATGCAAAATCTGACCTTAAAAATAACATTTATGAAACACATATATTACAATGATGGTAAATATAAAGTTATCACCTGTTGCCAAATAGAAAATGCTATTTCAAAGCTTAGTTAGTACTTATTTATTTTTAATTTTGAACCTCACAGTTACACATCTGACTTTAAAGGAATCAAGAACGGATGAATAGAAGGGTACATTAGAATATTTTTTCCCCTTGAAACTCTATGCTGTTTTTCTTTTGAGCCTGCTGGGACTTTCAATTATGAAATCAAATCTCACCTCATCATCTGTCATCTCCTGGGAAACAAAAACACCTTGACCTTACCTCCCACTGCATCAAAGGATGAGTCATTTATTTGCTTCATTTCCACAGATGCAACGCATCTGCGTAAGCAGTCACATTTTATAGGCCAATGTTGTGTTATGCCCGGCAAATTACCTTCCAAGGGATTACTCTATGCATTAGGCAAACACTTCAGTACTTGAGGATTTGCTATTGCTTTTCTTGTCATTTTTACTGTGTTTTTTCCTAACACAAATCTGAATGAAATAGTTACCAGTAACAACCTAATCAAGCCTGTTTCACACGTGCTTCATAAAGGCATTTTAATTGATTGGTAAGTGAAAGCTGCATATAATAGTAGCCTGTAGTACTACAAAACCAAACCAGTTTTTCAAGTAGGGCATTATCTAAAAGCAAAGACTCAGAAAAAAAGCATTCAGAAATTTTATAATGAACTTGTTGATTATGGGGGGATACTTTGCAATCTCAAGGTAACGTTTTATTAGTATAACTACAGTTATTTTACTGCAGTAAATGTTGGTATTGAAAGGTTTTAATTTTAAATTAGTAAAAAGCAATGATTAACCATCCATTAAAAATTTAGCAGAACAAGCTTTAATAGTTCTAGAACATACAGAACAATGTTTATAGTGCTGGAGTTCAGTGAAGTGATTATTTAAACAGCTTTTACAAATTAAGTCTGAGAACATCTGTATCATTTGTATGACCCACACTTGCTTACGCTGCAAACGGGGCATGATACTTTCAGCAGTTGCTATAGCAATAACAGTAATGATTTTTAAGTAGCAGAGAAGGTGCTTCAGTAAAAGTCACTTAAAATATCCTTATCTAATGATAACTCACTGAAGCTTCATTTTCTTTTGTTTTTTCCTTTTTTCCTAATTTAAAAAACTTACATTTGATAAAGGCAATTTTTAGTTAACCACTCCAAGGCCTTGAAAAAAAAATGTATGTAAGACTGTTATACAGTATACATAAAGAAAGTATCTACATTTTCCACAGGAAAAACTCCTAGACCCTACAAAGATTTTAAAATTGGTGTAACAAAACATATACAGCTAGCTGATGCTTAGATTCTGCAACTTGCATGCAGCAAAATCAAGTTCGTGACAGGAAGCATTACACCTAAATGCTTGTAGGATTGTACACAGAACTTGCTTTCTTATGAAATGTATGCCCACAGAAACATGAATATTTGTAGATATTTATTATGTAGTCTTATCATAACACTGAGGAGTAAAAAAAATGCCCTTTCAGCTGAGAATTCTGCTAATGACATTGAAGTAGTATCTTATTGTTAACATTAGAGCTCATGTCACAACATTGCTTATATCTGGTGTTATGGATATGGTCCAGAGCAAAGCAGGCACAGAAAACCAAAACAAGAAACCTGAATATAAAATTAAAAGTACCCCAAATGAATGAGTGCAACATCTACCTTGGGTGGATGCACCAACAAACTTTTTATGCTTACTACATGGGAGACTCCCAGAAAAAAAAAGTCACTCTGGGAATATTGTTTATTTACTAGATGGGAACTGGCAAGTTTAAAAGTATATTGTAAATAATCAGAACAATTAAAATCAGTACTGATTTTTGTACTTGTGCTTTCGAGACATGTTTTATTCATCTATTAAATGGAAGTCTCTCACACACAGTTGTTCCATTTATGTTCAAGTCTAAGTAAATATTTTAGTGAAGTCAACTGGTTACAAAGAAACATAATTCTTAAATGCAAGAGACTTAACTACAACATTATTTAAAGTTGAGAAAGAGCAGATAATAATGGGTACATATTTTTCTCTCATTTCTGAGCCTTTACTAACTTTCCTACCAGTGCTGATGAAGTAGGTTCAACCCAGCAGTTACTGAGACAAGTTTAGGAATGTATATTATGATCATTATTTTTCAGCTATCTGAAATATTTTATAATATGGTAGAGAAATTATAAAGAACGGAGGTTCTAGCTATCTTAAGAAAACATGCAAAGGGAAAGAACTATTACTGCATTAAAGGCGTGGTCCTGTCTACACTTACCTGCTGTATGTTTCTGACATTCATTTTACAGAGTTACACAGCACTACTTAGTGACTCACTGATTTAAGAACCAAAAAAAGAAAGATCTCCAAAGTCCAGAAGAAATATAGAATATAATGTAACTGTAATTATAAAAACTGAAAGGATAAAAAGAATTCTTTTCAGAAGTTGTGATGCTGGACTTTGCAATATTTTCCAAGACTTCAAAATTCATATATGTGTTAAGATACCCCAAAGCACAAATTCCATCCAAAAGGTGGAAAGCAACAGCACTTTATTTTATGAAAACTCAAGAATTTCTGAGTCCCAAGATGTCCAAACAATTTATTTGTTCAAGTGCTTCACTGTGCTGCTGTGTCAGGCATGTTAGTATGCTTTCGAAGAGAATAGGAAACAGAAAGGGCATGATGTTAAACTACAAGGGAGTCTACAGCCATTTCTTCCCCATGATCTCAAAGACCCCTCCTGTGACCCCAGCAGTAATTTGGGGATGTAAGCTGGAGTAGGCAGACAAACATAAACCCAAAGATGATAAAGCAGACATAAAATGCAGTTATGTTTCATTCTAAACCAAAATTCAGTGCACACAGTTTCTATGCCAGTAGTGCCCAATCCTGATCAGCTATACTAGTTGATGAAAGAATAACTGAAACAAATGATCTAACTCATTATGTAATATACACTTTGTCCGTAGAAGCAGCTCAAGGAAAATACATTGAATTTATACTGAAGTGCTTCATACTCAGGTGGCATTCAGGTACAACTTTCACTGCATACTGTGGTTGAAGGATTCAGGTGGCTTTATTCCTTAACCAGGAGCTGGCAATTCTAATACATATAGCATGCTGTTAATATGAATAATCTAAATCTTAAAGAAAAGTTTGAAGGCTGAATTTCTAACCAAGTAATTCTTATGTTCTTAATTATGTGAGCTACTGAGGTTCATCGCCTGGACTATTGACCACATAGGAGTGTAAATTCCGAAATGTTGCCAAGTCCTTGTCATCACATATTATTTTATACAATTCCTGAAGCTACTATCTTTGAGTGAATGGAAGATAAATAACAGAGTTTAACAGTTCTTTACTTGATCTTGAGACAGTCTATTCAATGTGGAAAAAAAATCCAGTGAGGTTACAGTGAAAAAAATCTCCCATAACTAAGGAATTTTGGATGAGTCAGTATTCTAGAACTTGGCTCTATTTTTCAGTCTTGAACAGGAAACTATCTTTCAACATGATGGCTGTCCAGTAGTCGTAAATAAAACTGTAAGATTTAATGGTTCACAATTTCAGAGGTGGTCAGGATTGTAACTTAGCAGAGCATCATTGATAGATGATCTACTTCCTTTGTACATTTGAGGTTAAGGAAAAAGGTGGACTATAAAAGGCAAATGATTACTAGAAGAAAAAATTAATGTATCTTAGAAGAATTAATTTAAGAAATAAGTAGAAATTTAAGAGTAATTTAATTTAAGAATTTAAGAGAAATTTAAGAAGTAATTTAAGAAATAGATCTATCTGCTTCAAAGCATGGTATGGAAAAAAATCCCATCACTTCTTTCCCAAACTGCTTTTTGATATAGACCAATGAAAAAATAAGTATTGTAAATGAAGTCCATTTCTAATCCTGGCAATGAAATTCTTAATTTATATGCTTTAATTTTGAAATTCAAGATTTTTAATTTAAAAATACTAAAATAAATTTAATAAAAAATAAATATTTGTGGCCTGAAAAAACCTGTGTTGTAACCACATTCACATAAATCTAGTCAGCATGTGAAGCTTGTTTACCAGATGTCATATAGCCACAGCTAAAAGCTGCAGTTGAGTGTCTAAACAGATTGAGTGTCTAAACTGATTCTCCCTCTTCCAAATATTATGAGGACTCATGGAGAGATAGGTGGGCTAATCAGATGCAATGCATGTTGGAAAGACCAACATATGGAAGAGTCCTATATTTTCAGAGGCTGACTGTCTTTCAGATTTGGAAGTCATGATCTTTCTAAAGGTCTGAAACATACTCTACTTGTATGCAAAGGGTTTGCAGAAGCCACAAACACCAGAATAACTGAAACACCTGGTGCCAAGGTTAAATTTCAGAGGAACTACTAGAGCATTACGTAGTATGAAGTTTGAAACATGCCCTTCAGAATAAAAAACATGTATCAGATTGTCCAGTATCAGAGACATTTTTTCTCTCTTCAATAGAGAAAAAAAATTGTTTACTGGATAGTTCTTACCCCTCAAATCAAATGCAGATACAAACAGTCATGCTGAGGTTAATTCTTAAAAGAGCGTTTAAGGTATCTCATTTTTTATATTGAGTTGTATAAAAAAATCTGTATTTTCTTCCATATCACTAATAATTCTATCTTTCATTTAAAATTCCACTTCCCTCAGAGTGTTTCTATGTTAAAGTATAAAAGCAATTAAACTCCTCTCACCAATAAAAAAACTATTCTTTTTACTAATATTTACAAAGATAAATATATTCAAAATAATTCATTAAAATTGATGATTTTCAAGTGGTCTTTGGAATCCAAAGAGGTCCCAGTTGACTGGAAGCTGGCAAATGTTGTCCTGGTTTTCAAGAAGGAGAACCCTGGAAAACACAGGCCTGTCAGTCTCACTTCAATGCCCACTAAAATAATGGAAAGTACTATTCTGGGAAGTATTGGAAAACACCTGGCGGGTACCACAGTAATCAGTCACGGCCAGCATGGTCTCATGAATGGGGAGTCTGGCTTAACAAGCCTGATTTCCTTCTATGACAGGATAACTCACCTAGTTATCTAGGGAAGCCAGTAGGTGTAATCTTTTTGGACTTCAGCAAAGCTTTTCATACTGTCCCTCACAGTATCCTTCTGGACCAAATGTCCAGCATTCAGCTGGAATATCGTGTTGTGTGATGGGTCAGAAATTGGCTCCAGGATTTAAAGACACAGTGCTACCCATGATAGAAGCACAACACTGGAAAAGAATTGCTGTTTGGTGTAAGGAAAAATATTCTGATTCTTTCGTTCCTACTTATATCGTGAAAGATTGGATAGGAACTCATATTTCTAAAGTGACTATCTTCAGCATATTTTATCCCCTCCAAACTTTCCTGACTTAATTACTGTGATAATAAATTCTGCAGAGAGAATAGTTCTAAATGGTCATTCTCAAATTATTTTTTTAGAGTTAGTAGCGCAAAACCTGCTTGTGATACACACAATGACTGAACTGCCATATGATTTAGTGCCTGTGATACTTTAAACTGCAGCATTTCTTTGGTATTTGAATATATGACAACTTGCTACAATGCAAATCATGATGTAAGTAAAGATTAACAGCCTTGCACCTGCCCAGCCTGGAAGAAAAAAAAAGAACTTTTACAATAAATCATGCCAAGATCAGCTAAATCTTCTTTTTTTTAGCCCACAACACAGAAAATAATGACTGAAAAGCTTAAGTTAAAAACTTGAGATGGGAGCAGCCTTTTCCAGCCAATAAGAACAACAAAA
Organism: Corvus kubaryi; assembly: GCF_017639235.1. NCBI lineage: Eukaryota > Metazoa > Chordata > Aves > Passeriformes > Corvidae > Corvus > Corvus kubaryi. Next base: position 7,341,985 of record NW_024582091.1, read on the forward strand.
CATTTTTCATTTGGCATATTTTTTGATCTATTTAGATATGGAAAATAGGCATAGCCTTTTTCTTCTGCAAACAGGCACTTATCAACTGTTGTACATAAACAGACAGTGCTAGGAACAGTCATTTAAAGCTATTTAAGGCACCTCTAATTACTGAAGCAGAGCTGAGAAAACAAAGACTTGAGAGAAATTGCTCCAGCTCCACATTGTGTACTTACTAATAGTGAAAAATGTGTTGTGCTTTTCTTCTTGAGAAGAAAAAAGAAAAGCTATGTATGAAAAATTGCTGGAGGCCAAGCCAAGTCACAGGGCAGCTTACTGTTAATCAGGCACAATTATCTCAAGAGTATTGAGTAATCAGTTTAATCCTTATGACAAATTGACCCATGTGACATCAAAAGAAAAATAGGATTGGTTTATGAAGTCATTTTATGTTTTCCATAACTGCACATAAAGATTTACTGGCTACCTGAAATAAGACAAACCCTCTGGTCAAAGGTCTGAGGTGCAGAACCCACTGTTGCTCACAACTCTACAAGCCTGTTAAAATTTGAGGTAATGAGAGGGTGAAATGGTGAGGCAACATGACACACTGTAGTAGCGCTACTGCTCTACTCGTGAGAAGATATTACCTCTTGCTTCCACCAGGGTAAATATGGAAATTTTTCAGATTGATACATTGTCAGAAGCTGAGGGGTACCCAGGAAGAGTATAGGCACCTTAGTTTTCTCCAGGCCAATAACATGTACTATTTCAAGTCTTGTTCCTAAACATGCTGTCCTGAATATCCTATCCCCAGTTACCTCATGGTGTACACATTTGTTTTGTCTTGTCCTGACCCTACAATGTTTCCCATCCATCTGTCATATGGTTTTTCCTTTTCACCTTCCCCATCCTACAACTCCCTTCATTGAAAACACATATCACAACATTTTGGAAGATTTTCTTTTCCCTTCTTTTATTTTCCAAAGCACACTAGCCTCTTTACATCTGTACAGATATGACTGAGAACAAAACCAAGACTTATATAGATAATGGTTAGCCAACAGTTCCTCTATTTTACTGTAATGTCCATGTAAGCAGAGACCAAAGGAAAAAAAAATATTTTCCATTAGATTTTTTTTTTTTTTTTCTGAGCAGGAATTCACATTATTTAAACTTCAGTATAGGTCAAGTTTGCTAAGATTTTGAACAATGTTTTTCAATTACAGGACTAGAGACCTTGCACTAGAATCCAATAGTGAAACCCTCCTACTGTACTCCTCTCTTTGGTTAGATCCCAGATACCATCAGAACTTACCGCTGCTGGTGAGCAGTTACTTGCTCAAGGGAATCATACAGGAACCTCTTTACTTCCTTAACTAAGCTGAAGGAAAAGCTGAACTGACAGTGTTTACACTTCCTGAATGCTGCTAAATCATCCCTAAGGATAACTTAACTCCAGGGAATGTAACAGTGCCTTTGAAGAAGAACATTTCAGATGCTTTTCGTATTATACCAAATAATAGGTTTTTTGAATAAATAACAAAAGAAAGACTTATTCTGAGGTTCTCATTACTCTAAAATCCTTTGTTATTTTAAACTGCAGAAGTTGATCATTATGATTTATTTTGAATATATTCAAAATAAGGTTTAAGAGCAAAGCATAATTAATTCAGTAATTGCACAAACCACTCCAAAATGTAAAGGGAAAATGTGAGCTGCATGGAACACCTCATATATTTTATTTGATATTCTTCAAAGAAAAGTAATACTAATGGTTTTAGGCTCCTCAGAACCCACTACACAAATGATATTTTAATATTTTCAGAACATTACATTTGCTATGCTGATGAATGTTAGCCCAAATATTACGCAGTTCAGTTGGTTCAAAAATCTACAAATTAAATCAATCTTAACATAGAATGTTGATAGTATTCAAAAAAAACAAGGAAAATCTTTTGAATTACTGGAAAAATAATAACTTCCCTAACCCAGAAATACTTGTACTAGTCAATGTACCTTTTATTGTTGTTTCGTATTTGTTTGTTTTTGTTTGTTTGTCTGTTTGTTTTTTCCAATCATAAGGAAGGTAACTATGCCTGTAGGAAGTTTCTTGGAGTACTATTTTTCAAAGACAGAAGATGCGATTGAGGATTTCTCTGTTCCAGGAATAGATGATGCTCATAGATCTCACTGGCTTTGAAACTCTAAATGACAGGAGCTACTGACTGGCACAGATACTGTTCTCATACCTGAAAGTCAACACCATACCTGAAAGTCAACATCTGCTATCATTGGCAGGTATGCCAAGAGTTTTATTCCCAATGTCATGATTCTTTCTCCTTCAATGTAGCTGGGAATATCAAGAAAAATGAACCTCTGTGCAGATGGACAATGCAAAGCCTAGAAGACAGTTAAATACTACTAGAACACTTTTGATGGTTAGAAAGCAGAAGATTGTTGTCAGCTCAAAAGGGAATTTAAATTCATTTTGATACAGAAACCTAGAAAATATCAAATTGTGTAGTTTTAAAATGAAAGGTTTAATTTATTTTTAATTTTTTTCTTGTTGTGACAGCCATTTACATAGAATTCCCACAGATTTTCCTACATACCTGGCTTGCTTAGAAGTCTGAGCACAAAGCAATCAGAGTAAAAAATACACTTAAAAGTTACAGACTATCAAAATGCTTTTGCCTGCAGGGCAGCAGGTTGCACTTAAATAAAACCAAAAGCAGGCCAGGCTTGCATTAACACTTCTACATCTTCTTTACCAGAACTCTAGGGAAAATGACTGCTTGTGAAAGAGGTCTGGAAAGTTACCAAGTTCAAGCTTCTAGCAGTTAGAAATATAACACAAATAACGGATCAGTGTTCAAAACACTCACTTTGCATGAAATTCCATGCTAACCTACATAGCTACTAACTTCACTATGTTAAAAGTAATTCCTGTCTTGATGTACCAGATACAATGTGTTTAAAAACTGCATATGATTACAGATACTGAGAACAGAGAACTTAAAATAGGATGAAAAAATAATATTCTGGCAGCACTGATAAAAGACAATAATGAATAATGGAATAATGAGAGTGATGACAAATCTAGTGAATATAATATAAAAAATTCAATATGATAAAGCATGACTAGAAAGCAAAGGCATAATTTAGTTTCAACATTTTTTAGAAACCAAGTGTACACTTTTTGCTATAATTGAATAGAACTTGATAAAGGAGAAAGCTGAAAAAGCAATACAATTATGAAGAAAAACAGTGTGCAAAAAACCAAAACCCTGAGTTTTGCTTTCTGCTAGGAATGTTTAACCAATAACTTAATCAAAATTTGAAATTTTGCAGAGCAAGATTTTAAACAAAAATATACTGAATATGAAGAGTTTTGCAGTCATTTATCAATTTGAGTATTATTAATATTTTCAGAACATATTTCATATGTTAGGCAGTCTTAAAGGAAATAATGAAATATTGAACACATTTTAGGCAGCGAAAGTAGGTGACTTAATAAAGGGATGAAAATCCACTTCAGCAAAGTATTTGTTTAATGTATGTAAAGTAAACCTAGTTAGCTGCTGTGTAGTAGCAGATGTGTTGTTAACATTCATATCTGGTTCCACTGGGTTTTGTCTTTCAAATATTTTTGTGAGCTCCACAATCCACATACACTACACAAACAGAAAAGTCAAAGAAATATTCAATTCCTCTGCCAAAAACAAAAGTACAAAGAAGCAGAATAGTATATATTAAGGAAAGGAGAAAAGTTTGCATCTTATCCCAGAATAGACATCTAAAGCAGATGGTGCCATTTTTCTTTATTTACTACAGTGATATAGTTTACACAGATTAATTAGTGGATAACTACAGGTAAGATGAATCCCACTCTTGGTGACTACCTTGATTCTTGCAGAGAATTCTAAGAGTTTTTATAAACAATGTCTGAAAGGCCATTCTGTCCTAACAATTAGAGGGCATCACAGAATCCCAGAACAACTGAGGTTTGAAGGGACCTCTGGAGTTTATCTAATTTAACCTCACCTGCTCACAGTAGAGTCAGCTACAACAGGTTTCTTATGACATTGTCCAGTTCAGTTCTAAGTATCTCCAAGGATGGAAACTGCAATCTCTCCAGGCAAGCTGTTTCAATGCTTGGCTGCCCTCACAGGAAAGAAGGAAAAAGAGGGAAAGAGAGGAAGGAAGGAAAGAGAGGAAGGAAGGAAAGAGCAGAAAGAGAGGAAGGATAGAGAGGAAGGAAGGAAGGATAGAGAAGAAAGATAGAGAGGAAGGAAGGGTAGGAAGGATAGGATGGAAGGATAGGAAGGATAGGAAAGGAGGGAGGGAGGAAGGGAGGAAGGAAGGAAGGAAGGAACAAAGGAAGGAAGGAAGGTTGATTCCCTGCATTCAAGTTGTGTCAATTGTTGCTTATTGGGCACTTACTTGCTGGCAGAGCATGGGAAACTGAAACAGTCGTACAAAACTTTGCAGAGTGTTAAGAGACATAAGGTTAAGAATTTAGATCATCCCCTCTGGACACATGAAAGCATTTCTATAACTATAAATATATATATATATAAATAATAAATGTATTTACAGAACATTATTTGCCACAAGCAAAGGCATGGCAATGGAAAAGCACACCTGAAAACCAGATCAAAGAATGTCTTTTTCTGCCAAATATATCTGATCTGTCATAGTCCTTTTCTAGAGGTCCCTGCTACTCTAAGCTACCTTAGAACTTGCTATAATGTATCTACTTATTGCCAGATGATAATAACTACCCTAAAATATATGAAAAGTACATAGTAACCATTTTGCAGAGAGTATAAATTATATGGGTGGGTCATCAGTATTTTTTCTCAAGTTTTAGTAATGCAGGTTATTAACAAATACATTAAGTCTGTAAGTATAGAAGAGTACATCAGGTTTAACAGCTTGACACGTTTCTTCTACTATGGATACACCAGCGTATTAAAGATCTTACTCATCCAAGAGCACTTCTCACTTGACTTTGTAATAGTCCTGTGTCTTCCAATAAAAAAGACATAGATTTGCTTACGCATCAACATAATTGCAGCTATTACTTTTGGGGATACATTGTTGTTCCTCATCTATTTTTCCCACTATAAAACCCAATCAAAACACAACACCCCCCCCAAACAACAACAACAACAAACCCCAAACAAAATTCCTTTTAGGTCATATCTTGATCAGCTGGAAATCCGCAATGGTATGCTTAGACAACTTGACCTCTTGAGTACAGGCACAGTATCAGGAGGCACCTCTGGCAGTATAAATTTCGTCTGTGTATTTATGTATGCATACTGAGAACGAAATCTATAAAGACAAGCATTCACAGGAAAACAATTGTATTCTACACCCCACAAAAATGTTTTATTTGTCTTCTGGCACCTTTATACATATCTTTCCTGATCTAGAATACTTTTTTTTTCCCCTAAGGGATTTAAATCAATGATATAAAGCCATTTTTTCCAACACAAGTCCCCAAGCAAAGAATGAAAAGCAAAAAAAAAAAAGCAAAATACCTCTCATTGACTTTATGGGCATTCATATTGTTTTATAAACATATAGTATAAAAATGTAGACCAAACTAATCAATATTCCCTAATACTTAATTCCAGAATTCATAGGTTTTCCTGTGTTCTTTTAATTCCCTGAATTTATTTCTGAAATGTTGTAATGTTCTAAAAATACTACTGCTTTTAAAAAACACAGCCATCATTTTTCTCATTTTGGAATGAGAAATGGCAAGTTAATTATAATACATACAAAAAAATTTTATCTCGAGATATACATTTTTCTCTATACCTATTTTACATTCAAAAATGTTAATTATACTTACATACTACAGCTATAGAGATACCTCCTGAGTTTATATGTAAGTGTGATGAAAGGAACACCTGAAATCCTGAAAAGACTATTGTAGTGAGGTGAAACTGTTCAGTTGCTGATCTCCTGTCAGCATTGTAGCAGCCTTCAACCTGCTTCTGTATTGATCTATTAGCTTGTGTGGCAGAATGTGAAGAATAGCCATCTGTGTCAGGTATGGCAGCAGGTGCCATATCAGCTGCTGCTGGATGACAATAAATCTCTTTCAAGCACCTGGCAACTTTGACAGACACTTTTATCTTTGTATAAAAACACCCCACCACCTCAAAAAGTTCTCTGAATAGAAATGAGAACCTCAACAGATAACACCAGCTGATAAAGGCCAGAAACTGACTCCACTGCAGATGTACTGTGAAGTCTAGGTAACAGGGCTTACTCATGAGAAGTTCTTTATCATGCACAGCAGTCATTTGTCTCAGTACAGTATTGCTAATATACTTGTATAAGGCAGAACTTGGAGTAGGATAACAGGTATGTAAAAATAAATGGTTTGTCACTAAAATTTTACAAATTTCTGTTTGCACAGATGTGACTTGTGCCAATAAAACCAAGATATCATCATTAGGGGATTCAAACAATGACAACTTTTCAGCGTATCCATCAGTAAGTCTATACCTGGAGTAGGAAGAAGATATATATAAGAACACTTGATCCAATTGTTTTCAAAAATATTTTAAGGGTCTCACCTACATTTATGAATAGATGTGTTTTGAACTCAGAACTACTATTAACTATATTGGTGAAAAGTAGTTCTTGAGAAACACTACTCTGCTGAATGTTACAGAAAATACCCTGACTTCACCAATGACAGATCTCCATATATGGATCATGAAGTTTTTTCTCCAGTATTAGCTGAACTTTCTCTGTTGTCAGCTGTTTAACAGTAGCTTATCATTTTGTCAAGTTTATATTTGTCTCTTTAAAGAACATAAGTGATGAAAATGATGATTATAAACAGATGGTCTTTGAAGGCAAATAGTCAGACAATATCAATCAAAAAATGGAAGATGAGTATGTGATTCTTGTGAAGGAAAAGGCAGAACAAGCAGTTCAATCAATCAATCAATCAATCAATCCCAACAGATTTCTGTATACCAAATCCAACATTCTCTAAAACTCATTTACTCGTTACTTGTTTATCCAAGCAAAACAGGACTCTTGCTTTTTTTTATAGAAGTAATCACTTTGAAGAGGTATATAAGCAAAAAATTCTGAAACTGTCTGTAAAGAGAATGCCTGATACATGCTATCTGTAAAATAATATTTTTTAGTAAAGTGAAGAGGCCATAATGTAGGTACAATATTCACAATAAAATGCTGCACTTCTGTTGCTTTTGACTTTTCTGCAAATGCTTTTAAAATAACAGGATAGGCAATTTTTGGCTTCCCAAAAACATCACTACAAACAATTAGAATGGCAGAAACTTTGAGAGTTTTGTCCAATATATTTTTAGTCAAAAAACATCTAGATGCACAGAAGAAGAAACACTCAGAAAACATGTGAACTAGGAAAAGAGAATCAAAGTCCCCATGGAGTAAGGCAAATTATCTTTCTCTCCTGCTGACTAGCCAAGGAAGAAGGGAAGATTGGCATTAGGGTCAGAGATTACTGAACACAATATGAAGCATATAAAATTGTACACTCTGGAAAACTAAAAACCCAGCTAAGAGAAAGTGCAATTTTCCTTACTGGATGTGAAAATGCTGGGAAGAATTCTTTTGAGAGAAAAAAGTAATTTTACAGTTACATATAAATGCAATTAAGAAAGGATGTTGGAATAAATAAAAAAGATATAGAAGGGAATAGAGGAAGTAAAAAAAATATTCTCAATAATTAAAATTAATATATTTCCAATATTCTTACCATTTTAGAAGCATTAACAGGGAAAGAAGTTTGATATATATGTTGTTCAGAAGCTCTTTTTACTTACCTTGGGACACCTCTCCTGTAGGAAAATCAGGAGAAACATGTTTAGACCAAAGTTCCATAGACACAGCCAGGGCTGATGGAAGGTCATTGTCTAAAATTTCAGCAGGAAACACTTCAGCCATTTCAGAGCCAATTTTTTTCCTTTGGGGCATAGTAGGTAAACAGGTGATATTGTTTATTCCATCAACACAAAGAAACCCAGTGGAGCAGGAGTGTATAAGACAATCATTGTAATTAAGCTCACAGCTTCGTCCCTGAAAGAGAGTTTTCAAAAAAAAAGCCATTTTTGAAGACAATTTATATTTCATAGTGATGTTAGTTACAATTATTACTTTCTTTTGATTCTAAAATATTGTTTGCTTATATTAAGCTGTTTATGCTTTCAAAAGGAAATATTATGTGGAAAATATTCCTCAACTAATTTAATAGTGTAGTTTTATACATTAAATTTTAACTAAGTGATATTTTGAATCTGTTTATCAATAAAAATAATTTCCCCACAGATTACTAATTGCCAAGAATCAAAGACAGTATTGTCACCAGTAATAAAAACTGGTTAAAATAATAATCTTCAGTTAGTAAGTAGGTTTACAAAAGACTATTTGCAATGGACCTAGCTGTCTAAAAACCTATGGTTTGCTCTGACTTGCCAGCTAATGTGCTTTCTTTTTGTACATTGCAGCCCATTGTTTGTTGTCTGCTTTTACCAAATCCGCACACAGCTCCCTGTTAATACCTTGCATTCACAGATAATGCTTAGAAAAGGAAAAATATAGCAGCAATCTCAAATTGGACCAGGCATTCACTTCCTATTTTTTATCAAGAGTAACAATTCATGGGAAGTCTGAAATATCCTCCCTAGTAATAAAGTAAAAATGTTCATATTCAGTGGTTTGTAAAAAAGGCAAGAAATAATTATGTGAATTAAATGCATTCTTGAAGTGTGAAATAAATATATGCTGAAGTCAGGCTTGGGTTCATTTTATTTTCACTTCTGTTGCAATGAACTAATAGCCTACGTGAAGACAGACAGCTAACAGCTACCCTAGAAGGATCCTACATATTTGGATAACTATTTAAAATAGACCCACTGTCATCCCTGAAGACATACATCTCTGACAATATATCATCATGATATAATTTTGGAGTGAATCTTCTCCTGCAACTGGGGCACATGTAAAAAAAAAATTCAAGCCTTCTCTAGAGCTCAAGAAGCATGTATTCATTCCACACTTTCCTTCAGACAACACGCTTAAATAATCTTTCATGTCTACCTGGCTAACTATTCACACAGAACTTGGGGCAACATATATTTTCTGAGATCTCTGTCAACTCCATTATACTAATTTATGATATTAAGAAACAATAGGAAGGACAAGAGAGAGAGAGAGAGAGGAGGAAATGTAGACATGAAAACTGAAACTACTTTTTTAACAAGTAGTTTAAATTATTCAGGGTTTAAAACAGAAGAGGTTAAATTGAGGGTTTTTGAATGATTTAGATACATTCATTCTTGTTTCAATCAACTTCTTAATTCGTTTTGGCAAGCAGATGAGCTATCTGGTAAATTCATGGCATCTTATAAAATCACTCGCTGTATCGGTATTCCAAAGCACAAAGGAACAACAGGCCAATTTATATGTCAGTTTCAATGCATTTTCTGCTTGCTCTTTTCCAATTCCACACACAGAACAAATGATCGGTTTGAGCAAGATCATAATCATTCTTAATCCTATAAATTTACGTTTCCTTCTGACTTTCCCGTGACAGATTAGTACATTTTTATGACTACTACATTTAATGACGAAGAGCATTTGATTACGATTTTATGACTCATAGAAACAAAGCAGATGTGGATAACCTCCAGTGTGCATGAAGGGTACATTAAGTAGTCATAGATAAACTTGATAGCATTGAAAATGACTGTAAATGCTTTAACAGTTTCCGTGCAGGTGGATGGAATCATTTAGCTTGTGCAGATTTGTATTTAAAAGTAGGTATATGTCTATAGATGCTTCCAGTTAAAAAGTAAACACTTATTTCATATACCACTGGATATGCTTTTCTTCTCAAAATTTATGAGAGATTTCACAACCCATACTTTATGATCCATACTCTGGGTAGCAGTACAGGCACAGACTACAGAAGATTTACATACACACTGTAGCTGGATTTCCTTGAATACTTATTTCTCTGTGAGTTCCACTATTTCCACTCCATACGTACTCATGGTTAGGAACCAGAACCCATTGGGACCTAACAAATATACCTCTTGAGGTGTTTAGACCTTAACTTCTTATCTTTGAAACTGAAGATAGGTATGCTAAAAATCTTTCTAGGTGGTGCTTCCCCCACTGTGTTTTCTTACTTTTATATTCCTTCCCAAAGCATAGTGGAATTTGAGGGACTGAAGATGGAACAATGAATAACAGAATAAAAGCAAAGATGATGCATCTTAAATTTCAGCTGCTTCAAAGGTTTGTTACTTTTCCTTCTGTAAGCCCTTGCTTGTTCTGCAATGCACTGTACAATTAATATTCAAGCTATGTACTAATAGAAAAGCTGCCCCCATGGGTCAAATATCTATTTAGCTCCATCGTCAGTGAGCTATTAATGAATACTTGGGGAAGAAAACAGGAAGAAAACAAGCAGAGCTTGCATCTGGTAACTCACCAAATATACCTTTCCAACTTTTGGCAATAAGTAAATCAAAGACTCCCTAGACCATGGTAACATTCAGAAGAGTAATTTGAATAACAATGAATCTATCCTCCTTCTAACCCATTTTTGTGCTTATTTGTACTTCTGGTCTCTACAGTGTCATGCAACACTGACTTGTACCAATAAATTTTGCAATAATTGGAAAAATAATTTCTCTAAACAAATTTTAAGCTTTCTTTCTGGTGGTTTTATTTGACATTCAGAAGACTTTTTTGGGTGAGACATAAATGCTAAAAAAATCGTGTAACTGATCTTCTCCATTACAGTTGTTCATGTAAGATAAGCATAAATATTTAATGAAAAAAATAAGGTTATTGTAACTGAGGGTCTGACTGTTTCCCATATAAAAAACTGTGTCCCTCAAGTGATATGTCCCTCATCATCACTTGACATTGTTTAGAAAGCCAATCTGCTTTAGAATACAAAAAGAGAGCAGTTACTGTGGTCTGTAGAAAGTTTCAATGGTATCCATTGTACTCTGTAAAAAACACCCTACAAAAATAGTATTCATTTTTATGACATAGTTTTTTCCTTCTCAGGATAGTTTCTCAGTAAATTTAGTCTGATTATTTGCATTTTTAAGATGCATTTTTGACCTACCAAAGCCTTATGGTTAAAAAAACAGACTTTACAAAATTGCGGGCAAAGAGTCACTGGAAAAGAGGGAAATTCCTCATGAATTCCTTGAACAAAGCATACATCATTCCTGTGATTCCACCTAATTCAAGAAGTATATCAACAATTCAGAGCAAGGTTAAAAACAAAAAGGTTTACATACAGTATTTTCTGTGCAATGATGAATAGCCAGGTAAAGGGAAAGGTAAGAAAGATTTTCAGCATCTCACCACAAATCCTGGTTTGCAAAAACAGGAATAACCAAAGCTGGGCTCCTTCTGAACACAGATACCATGTATGCAGGGGTTGGATATGCACTCATCAACATCCAACTCACAGTGGAGGCCTTCCCACCCTGTCAGAAAAAAAAAAAAGCAAAGCAAACCCTAAAGCGAGACTCATTAAAATCTGCATCCATTTACTGATTGTCAGTGGAACAATCAGTAAATGGATGGGAATGGGAATCACCCATTCTCACATATATAGAGATATATACTATGGGATGAATATGAACTTTTTTGGGCTATGGCTTCTCAAAGTAGGAAAAAAATAAAGAAAAAGAGTTAAAAAGATAAACTCTGAGATTACTATACCAGATTAATGAGGAGGACAATTTCTGAGCAAATATATTTTTGTGTTTGAACACCTTGAGATGCTGTCTCCTCACAGGTTCTCAGATTACTAGAAATTTTATTGATATGCATTTCTTATGAAAATCTCCTTTACAAGTAAGTATACCCATACATTAAAGACTAAATACTCATCTCAAAGCTGTGTTTTAGATCATGTAATTGAAGCCTGTCTTGAACTTGCTCCTTGGAGGCTAAGCTGAACTGGAAGCAGTCCATCTGCTTGGTAAATATAAACCCAGAATTCTGTAAAATATGGCTAGTAATTGAAGAACACCAGACCTTCTTGCCATGACATTCCCACCACCCATTACAGATTTGTTTTTTCTTTATTTTACTATTTCTAAACAAACTGACAACAGCACTATAAGCCTCCTAGCAGTCCTCAGCTGATACAAATCTAGTTGCTACCGTTCAGACTTTGCCTCGGACTATACATCAAATGGATCCACTGTTACATTCCAGTCTTGCTTTAGCTGCCCTGGTAGAAGAGCAGCCTGCCCAGCTAAAGACTTCACATCCATGATCCTGCTATTAGTTCCAACAGCTGCTGTTGCTTTTGAGCTGTCTGAAGTGCAGTTAGAATACAGTTTACATCTCTCCATGCTGCTTCTGCACCTGAACAGCCCGAAGCTGCAGCCACAGAACCTGAACGTGCATCTATTATTCTAAGGGTATGGGGCCTGCTACTGGGACAATAGCTGACAAAATTCATGATCCATTACAGAATGCATTTGTCAGAGCTAAATCAATTCCCTTTCCTGGTATCACATGCTGTCACCACATGCTTCACTTTGTTCTCTGGAGGTTTTTGGAAAGCTGCAATCATCTGCCTTGTTCCTATTTCAGTCCTGGTACTATCCCTTTTCCATTTCATTAAATTACAACAGGGAATCTGTTGAGGCGTATATCAGACTATCTGCCCAGTTCTTTCCCATTGTTGCCTTTACAGACCAAAAAATCCCCAATCCCAGCTCCATGTTTCTACAGAAGCTTAGAAGAGAAATATAAGATTTACTATATGTGAACAGTTAAAGCCTGCAAAAAAAAAAAAAGCAGATTTTTTTCCTAAGTATTTCTATATTCTGGATGATATTTTTTTCTTCTAATCCCTTTCTTCAGTTGTGCAACTTTGAAAAAAGTTACTCCTCTCAAAAGTTCCCCTGCCTCTTCAAATTCACCCCTTTTCAGAGCTGTAACCTTATCTCTTCAGCTATTTAAGAGCCTCAAATAACAGTTGAAAATATGGTATTAATTAAAAAAAAAAAGTAAAAATGATGTATATACTTAATGCATGTGGTTCTTTCTCTGTGTTTTAATCTGGTGGACAAATAATTTACAGCTCTTTCACCCCTACTAACGAATGATATTATTAAAAGGAATATAAAAGAAAGGTAGCTTATGGTTGGGTTGGAAGGTGTTTAAAGCATGTTAGCTGTAGGAGTGAGTTCCAAGGCCCCACAGAAGTTTCTCCCACTTATACCAAGAATTTCCATGTTGCACAGGGACAGCAATCACAGTCCTTGGCTAGTAAGCAATTCTTAAATGCCTATTCAAATATCTTTGTTGTATTATTTTAATAAGCTTTAAAAATGAGGGAAAAAATTGGACTTGGCAATGTATTCTATGTGAAGCACTTTAATGACTAAAAAATGCATCTTTTAAGTTTTTAAGTAACTAATATTGGTGGAGGGGTATATGGCCATATGCAGTAACAGGCGCATATATAGTACTGAAGTTAGGTCATGACTCAGATTTTTTAAGATCAGAAAGATCTTTATTATCATGAATTCTGTATGACAAAGTCCAAAAATTTTTCACTCCTTGGTTCATACATCAAAAATATAGTGTTTTTCTGAATTATCAAGTATCTTTTTGACATTAAAAAAAAGTTGCTAAAGAATATTAAGCTGTAAGCAACGTAGCTCTAAGCAACATGTAATTACTCTCTAGTAAGCCAAAAATACTTAAAGTCTTACATTTTAGAGTATCCTTCCTTATTACCAATTAAACAAATTAATAAACTGCCAAATTGACTCTCATTACACATGTATTTGCTTCAGTATCTTCCATACTTTTTTGAATAAGATCTCTTACATATAGTTTTGTAAATTGCCCTCAGAAGAATTCAGAATGAAAAAAAAGAGTAAAATATATTAATATTCAATTCACTATGTGCTTTCTTTTAAATGTAGAACAAGAATGAGTAGAAAGACTCTAGAAAAGTGTAACATATATATGGTCACTTGACTTCAGGAGAGTTTGGTAAGACGTTTTTACTTGTAAATCAAAACAAACAATGTGAACATACTTTGGCACAAAGAAAGTAGATCAGATGTATGGAGATAGCATGGATTAACAGAACATTTATCATCCAGAATATATTTAAACAATCTCTAAAATAATTATTAAGAAACGTTGAGTCACTACTATCACAGAAATTATTCAGCAGTGCTAGTCAGTAAAATAGTAAATAGATTTAAACTGAAAAATTGAAGTTCCAGGAGGCAGGTACTCATATAATTCTTAATTTAAGAGTAACTTATGGAGCAGGATGCTACTTATGTATAGGGATCAGAAATCCTACTTACATTGACAAAAGGATTTTTATTAGCAGACATGACAGGAGACTGTGAGTAGTCTTGAACAGATTAAATTTGTGATTGCAAGACAATGCAGGCTGATTGTGACTTTTGCTTTTGTGTAAATACAAAATCTCTTATATTTTCATAAGCCACTAGACCTGTTTTAGTTGATCTATGCCAGAACTAGAAAACAGTTCCCATGTTTTAAGAAAGTGCCATCTTTCATTCTATTTATAATGTTTTAAAAAAATTCTTTTAATCCCAGCAAGCAGACATAAGCATGGGTACGTCTTACAACAATAACAATAAGGATAATAATAAAAATGTTAGTTAAACTGCTCAGAATTTCTTTTCAGTCAATCTCATTCTACAGGTAGTGAAATTATCTTGCTGTTAAATAGTGACTATTTGACTGTTTGGTCAGTAAGTTACATTAGTAAAGATCATACACAATAAACCTGTCTCTAATAATACTTCAGACTGCCTCAATGAGCTGATTTTACTTTGAAGCCTTTCTAATATGCTTACTAGAGTAGTTAATTATCTTTAGATTTCATTCAAAAAGCTTGACAAAAAGACAGTAAGTTTTTTTTTACCTTATAGTCCATATACAACAAAAGAGCTTGATATGATTTGCCAACTTACTCACTAGTAACACTGATAATTCAAAACTATCATTGTTTAAGATTGCTCTGTCATATGGCAGTTACCTTGTTGACATTTACAAGTGTATCCATTGATATGATCAGCACAGGTTGAGCCATGTAGACAAGGTGATGAATTACACTCATTAACTTCTATTTCACAAAATTGTCCAGAAAATCCAGCAAGACACCTGAAGCAAACAACATTCCAGAGTGTTATACTATGCATAAACATCATATAAAATAGACCTTGTGTGGAAACAATGCGTCCAAAGTATGTGCATTAACAAGACATCATTTATTATTTTCTGTTTCAAGAAGTATTTTACTGGAACACTTCCAAGTTTCATGATGTGATACATGGTGATCTTTTAAGGGATTTATGATGGCAAAATGCATCCAAAAATTTCACATCTGGATCATAATCAAGCATAACAGTCTCAGTTACAGTGTACTGGATCTATCAATGTGAATACAAACCTTTCTTAACGCACTCTTGGGAGACTGTCTACTAAAATAATCTGGCTAAGTACCTGAACTGCAGTCTATGTTTGAAAACCTGCTTGTTGACAAAAGTGTACTATCAAATGTAAACTACAGCATAAAAGCTAATCTTCAGGGATCATGCTTTTATTATTATTCTAGGTATAAAATATTAGTTTTCTTGAAAAAACTCTTCTGTATTTTTGTGGTTGTAAATTCTATGTGATAATTGTTATCAAAATAGTCCCATATGATTTCAACATATAGTTTACAAGACTCACAA
Source organism: Corvus kubaryi (assembly GCF_017639235.1). NCBI lineage: Eukaryota > Metazoa > Chordata > Aves > Passeriformes > Corvidae > Corvus > Corvus kubaryi. Next base: position 7,357,770 of record NW_024582091.1, read on the forward strand.
GACCTTTAATGAAGTCCAAAAATCCTACTAATCTCATTAATGAAGCACATCTTTGCCTACATACACACAGCTTTATGGATATACTCAAATATGTTCTAAAAAACAGGGTCCCATAATGGTATTAATAACATTTACCCTTTTGAGATGTGTTGTACATGGATATATTTCACATGAAACAATGTTTTCAAAAACTCCTTTTAGTTACCGGCTGGTGCATATCTTGTACGTTGTCTTGGCTCTAGTGAAAAGCATAAAGGTTTATGCCTCACTTAGAAGGAGATGAGTACATTAACAAACTACCTTTGAGTAAATCCAAGTAGTCATGTCACCTGCTCCTCAAGGTGCTACATTGAGTGAATACAACAGATATCATTAGAATGAGGTACCTGCAGTGTCTACCTTAGCTTTCCAGATCGTGAAGCAAAAGAGGAGGATGGACCATGAAACATGTATGTGTGACACCTCCTGAGGGATCATTACACTATGCACCAGGACATATATTTTGGTTTATTTTTGCTTTAACTATTAGACCATGGTTTTTTCATTTTATATCGAATACACTCTAGGTAATGGCAATTTGGAATCTACCAAAACAATGACAACAGAATAGATTTGTCAGTCTGCATCAACTACAGATGACAGCTATGGCACATTGCTTGGAAAATGTACAAACTGGGGCACACACTACTATTTTTCAAATATCTAATAATATATGAGAGAAAAAACATGGAAAATACACCTTAATGAGTGAGCCATAAGCCCACATGTTTTTTGGTTGAAAAACATTTTAAAAAATCCACTGAGAAGATACAGTTTGGTCCTTTGATCTTATTTGTAAATGTCAAAGTCCAGTAGTTAGAACACAACTTCACATACCCAACTGTAATCACCCTAGCATTCTCCTATGCTCGGTGGAATAAGAGATGCAAAGGATGATTCTGCTCACTGTAATCTTAAATAATTTTCTTCATATACCTTTGTCTTCACACTGCCTACATAGTGTATTAAGAAAAAAATATTTAAAATAAATAAATAAAGACCCAAAAAAACCAAATTTGAGGGAGGAAATTCTCCCAGATATGAAAAGGGTGGAAAGAATATTCTACTAGGAAAAAAAGGCAACTAGACATAGGGAATACTGTGCCAGTTTAAATTCAATTTATATTTATCTTTATACTTTGGTGTAATTATAAGTATTTTAATAATAAAAAAGCATTTACAGAATGAACTGGAAGAAATATAAAATTATGTAAAATATCTGGACAGGACAACTACACATATGTGTATCTAAGGTGTGTGGGCTTGATTTTTTTAGTCTGTAAAAGTCAAACATTGAAAAATGCTTGAAAAGTCTTTTTAAGAACTCTTCTGTTGGCTGCTTCGATTTGGCACATTTTGATATGTGGTGTGTATACTTGCTGAGAAGTAGACACCAGTAAAGACTAGAGCAGTTTACTGAGCTCCTGTGGTCATAACTATTTGGAGCAAGAATGATTAGTGGATTAGGTTGCTGTAACTCCCATGGAGAGAATCAGTAGTACTCTGTGTAATTTCCTACTCAGAAAGGCTTGAGACTTCAGAGACTCAAGGCTCTACAAAGCCTTGAGACTTCAGAGATATAAACTGTGTAACCATGGGCCTAACTCTATAGACACTGAGGTAGAAATATATATATATATATATATATATATATATATATATGTATGTATAAATGTTTGGCAAAATAACCTATTCTGTACTGCAGGCTTTCCAAATATTTATTAAGTGTGTAATACCATATAGAGTGATTGTGACACCACCAGAAATAGAAAAGTTATATGCCTTCAAATTGAAATTTAGATGGAAGACATAAACCCATGAAAGCACCTAGATATCCAGTATATCAAGTCCGACATATATCAATATGTACAAGGTACTGTTTTTCCCATGTCAGACAATCATTCAACTTATAGAATACTTTAAAATATTGGAAGCTTTTAACATACTGACATGTTATATTTTTTTGGTAAAAAATGGAATATCACAGTATTCAGTTTGCTTCTGTTCAAAAAGCATGATGAGATGTAAACGATGCTTCACAACTGCGAAGACAGCAATGCTATTAACTAAATTATTCTGAGCAATTATGAAACAACTAGAAGAAAGCTAAAACAACACCTTAGTATCAGCAACTTTCACAGATTTCCCAAAATTGCAATAAACTTTATGCTTTATTAAGAGTTTTAATGAAGTTAGAACTTCTTAGGATATGACAAGCACTTCAATAATTTCTTAACTTTTTGTTCACTCCCACCTTCCTTCATACCTACTCCTTTTTTAAGAAAATTGAATTTTTGTTCTGCCTCTTCACATTCTTACTTCCCTTCTGCCATTTCTTTTAGAACATTAGAAGGGACAGAAACAATAGAATTCAAATACAACTGACATTAGAAAGGTTAAGTAGGTATGGAATACACTTCTTGTGCTATAAATAGAAGTAAACCTAATTGAAATATTTTGGAACTTATTTCTGTGTGGTATTTGGGATATGAACATTCTGCAAATGAAAAACAGGGGCTCTTAGATAGCTTTCATATGAAGGTATGGTCACTGCAAGTCTTGTCTGTTGATTGTCATCTAGTAGAAAGCAATTTATGTCTTTATAAGTAAATGCATATAAGTTTATCAGCAAATAACTCCTAGAGCTTGTCTGATAAAGTAAGATAATGCACTGTCAAGGCTGAGCTTTTAAACTTAAAGAAGTATCAACATAAGATCAATAGTTTGGTACTGAAAGGCAGAAAAAAATAGTGCTAATTTGCTGTAAGAATAATGCATTCACAATTTATTTATGACCTGTTTTTGGGATGTTGGCAAAGATCTTTTTCTTTTCTGTCATTCCCTGCAGATTTTTTATCTCAGATGCTGACATACTGTGGTGCAAATATAATCCCTTTTGTTTTGTGCCTTTATATCAATCATTATCAGGAGTAATTATCTTAATTTCAGCATATGCCAATGCAGTATCTGAACAAAAGACTGAAAAGAGAGAATTAAATGAAGGATTTTGATCTATAACAATTATGGCTATTGTCACAGTAAATTTTTTTGTTAGTAAACTTTCTGACTCAGAGAAAATCTACAAGAATCCAAATATCAGCCAAATTTTTCTCTACAACACTGATTTATATCCTCTTGTAACTCACCACTCTTTGAGTCTTTGTATCTCATCTTTTGAGTCTATTTTTTTTCCCTGTACCCTTTTCCTTCTCTCTCCCTCTCTTTCTTCATCTGCCTTGTGACCTTTTACAGCTTATGAATAATTTGTGAATCAGTGAGATATGAGAAACAGAAAAAGCATGGTTTCTACAACAAAGAAGTTTATTAGGTTTATCTGGGAGCAATGATTAACAGCAATTGTATTTAGAAAAGAACACTTATGCTGTAACCTTTACCTGCCTATGTGACTCAGACAACCTGGTAAAATCAATGAATTTTGTGGACCAGTATGACACTATGAAATTTTTTTGAGATACCAGTTTTTCTTTGTAAGTATTAACCTCGATGACTTTGGTAATGTTTTGCTGATACCTCTCGGTTAGGTAAGTAGGATGTTGGGCAGAATAACAGATCAATATGAAAAGCACATCTCCTGAGCAACTGTCTTAGCTAAAATAGTTTTATAAATGTGCAGTCGCTTTTGACATAAGTCATGATTTTTTTATTTTTCAAATCTGCATTTTCTGTCAAAAATAAATCTAGTTAACTTCTCTACTGTAACAGACCAGATCTGTCACTGCAAATTTACACTGGGATTGCTATACATTATTAACAAGCTATGAAAAGTCACTGGCTAAATGTCATGGACGCTGAGATATAGCGGCACCTTGGGATTCATATAGCAAACAGTTTAGTTTTAATCATCTTGGATCACAAGGTGCCTTGACATTTGCAAGGCAACTTTTTCCTTTTTAACTTCCAGTAGAATCATACCTCTATTATCTCAACCATAATTCTTAACTTCAAATGTGGTAGAAAGTTTTACTGTCTAAATTAAAGAAGTGAAAAATCGATCAAACATGAACCTTATCATTCCTTTAATCGATGCTCATATGCCAGCTTGGAAAGGAAAAAAAGAAGAGCAAGGAAAACCAGATAATTTAACCAGCTTCAGGATTATTAGAGACATTTCCTGTGAAATACATGACCCTTATCTTAGCACTACTGAGGCATGGCCTTCATGAGAAGTATTAGCACTACAAACTTCTGCAGAACCTTTTTAATTTTAAAGGAAAAATGAGTAAGAGCACAGATTCTTTTTAAATATACATATTATTACAACACAATTTCTTAAAGCTTTAAATTTTTGGCACAGGGGAAATTTTTCTACGGTGATAAATAGAAATTCAGTCTTTATCATACTTTACTCTCTAACAGCTAACCTTTTGGATAGTAAATTTCAATTTACTGGAAGCCAATGCATCATTTTTGCCCTTTTAAGTAGGGTTATTCACAGACAAAATATAAAAAACCAAACATTATTTTATTTAACTGACTTTTTTTTCTCAAGATATACAAGAACAAACCAAAATCCTGACATTATCGACATTAGTTTGAAAAGTGAAATGTCTCATTTGAAAGTTATGGTGTGATGTTCATAAAGTTTTGAATGTTCAGATCTTTTTATTTCTTTCAAACTTAGCTGCTCTAATTTCTGTGTGTCCTATTTTCTTATCTTATACATATGTCTATCTGTATTAGCTCAATACAGACATTAAAAAAAAAAAGTTGCCTAATAAATGAGTATTTGTGTAAAGTACTGTCAACAGGTTACACAATGAATGACCACAACCCCCCATTCCTCATTACCCCTAAACCATGTAGGGAAAGGAGAAAGAGGTACAGGAGTTGGGACCAAGAAGTGAAGTTAAGCCTGTGAAAAAGAGATTGATGGGATCATGGGGCAGAGATGTTTTTTTCTGACCATGCTATTCTATTTAAAATTAGCAATAAATTAAATTGTCCCCAAGTCAAGAATTTTAGCCAGTAGTTTCCCTGTGTTTATTTAGACCCCTGGCTTCTCCATCTTATTTTCTCTCCCCATCCTACTGAGAAGAAGGAGTGAAATTCCAGCTGGGTGGGCATCTGGTAACTAGCCAAGTTTAAGCCACTTCTATGGTTCATGCTTTTCCAATGATTTCTACACAAGTACTGAAATTCTCAATTTATTTTTTACCTCAAGAATTCTGTTTATGGCAATTAAGACAAGGACCAGGCCTCTTCACGGCTTGCCAGAACCTTGCTAAGGAACCTATCTTAGAAAATAGTAATATAACATGAATTTACTCATGAACTGATCTGTATTTTAAGTATATTCTGTAAAAAAGCAACCAAAAAAAACAAATAGAAAAACCAAAAAAAACTTTAAGGCCCAATTATAAAATATAATTCTCAGGTAGGAATGATTTTGGTTTGTTTTTTCCTTCTGTTTCTCACAATACTACAGTTGATGACTGTAACATTGAACTTATTCATATAAAAAAACTATTGGCAGTAGAATCTGTTATAGAATTCTTGTTTCGCTTAGCAGGTTGCTGAAACTTTTGCTATATTTGTTTGATTAAAAGTGAGATCAATAGCTATGGGCATGTTACTGTGAAGCTGATAGAATATTTGGAGAGGAAGTTTTTATAATTACCTAGTAAGGCCAAGCTCCTCATTGCTTTAGAATTAACTTCTATGGGCAAATCACTTCAGCTTTTTTCAAAAGTTCCACTATGTAGGTACAAAAATGCTGTTAGTGAGGATCTTCTTGTTATTTTTCTAAGTCCATGAGAGACTTTTCTCTCTCACAGAAGAGGTAGCAGGGAATGTAAACAACCAAGCCACCTGCAACCTTGGAAAGTCTTGTTTATGGTATAGTAGAAAATATTTTGATAATAGATGTTTTAGGATTTTGGCCAATCACCCCCAAGGGGTGGCTGGTCCTTTGTCCAATTAGACTATGAAGAAAAAAGTCTATAAAAGAGTTTGTAAAATAATTAAATAAATCAATCTTGCTGCACAATTCCTGCCTGCTGGATCTTCTCCTCCTCCTCCTCCCTATAGCTGTGGGACACGGTGATATACCATAGGAACCAGGCCTGCGGTAATACCACTATTCCAAGCTTTGCATCATGAATTTTAAACAACTTTCATAGTGAGCTTTACCATGGCCTTCAAAGAACACAAAAAATGTGGGTGCTGGACAGATCACGTAATCAGCTTAGCTTGGTAGAAACTGTTCCATGCAGGTTTTACTGGCTACAGATTTTGAGCTTTTATCATATTAATCTCAGATGCAGGAATTTCCTAAGGAACACTGAAAAATGAAAGTACCACGTAAAGTAGATTGTCTGCTGTGTGGTCATCCATGTTGTCTGAAGGTTGTGGATGCTGCTGATGAAGCAGCAGACAACCCAATCAATGTGTATGATGTTAAATAAATAAATAAATAAATAAATACATGTTCTATCGCTCTTGGAATCTGAAAAATTGATAGGAGGTAAAAAGACCTTGACTTATGTCTTATTGACTTATGTGTGCATATCATGAGCGCATGTGTGTGAACTCTTAGTGATTTCTGGGATCCTGTGCTGGATCAGCATAGATCTTTTTGGTACTCTGGTTTCACTAGCGGGTTAAACTGACTGTCTTCATAAGCCAAAAGACTGAGTTGAAAGTAATATCACTCAGCTGCCTTATCACTAATACTACTGAAAACTGCTTCTCCTGATGTACTTTGAAGCATGTATCTATGGAGAGAACTTGAGAAAGCAGCCACTAAGGAATTTACAGAAGTCTCCTGAGAGCTTTTCTCAGATTATTTTCTCTAAAACCCTTCCCAAAGGTGAGGCTGTAATTGTTAATTTTAGAACACTGACAATGAAGCTTCCCTCAAGCTACAAGTATAGCATATCATGTTGCTTTTTTTATTTCCCTTCCCTCTTCTGTATTATCCTTGGATGTACTGTCTAGAATGAAGCAAGTTTATTTACTCTAAAGTAAAATTCCCCATAGAAGGAAGTAAAAATAAATTATAACTCTCCATGGTGGTGAGGAAATGTTAGTTCTATTTTAAAGAATACTAAATGTGAATCAAAAAGGAAAAAAAAATGGTATTAGCACACTTGAATGTATATTTGATTTTAAAGTGTATTCTTCTACTTTTTCACCTAAAGTTCTGTTCCTATCATATCAGAATCAGAGATCTATAACCTGAAATAACAAGTCATCTTTTTCTCTTTCTGCTTTTTTTTCTTAGATTATGGGAAAAGTAATTCAATGAATAATATAATTTAGAGTGGTATGAAAATAGTGAGAGAAAAATTAGGTTGAAAAGAGCAGTAGCATACATAGTCCAAGAGTTCCAAGTTCAGATCTTGTAAATTTTCTGATTCTTATAGTCAGGAACTTCTCCATATTCATCACTTGTTTATATTGAGTATCTTTGCAAAGGTGAAATGAATTTAAAAAGGGTAATTAATAGTGCCATCCTCTTGGAGAACTACTTTTAGAACAGAAGCTACAAACCACAAGGTTGGGACCTTATCCAAATGTTAACACTAACAACCAGAACCTACCATAGGCTTACAGGAGTCTCTGACTGGTTAAAGACATCAGACATTTGCCACTGGGTTTTGACCCCATCTCTACCCCTTATTATTACCTATGAATTATATTCACACTGATAAATGTAAGGAAGAATGAACTGATACATCACCACTTTCTAAAGAATGAAGGAAAGAGAAGCAGCTTATCCTTTATCCTCTTGGAAGAGTGACCCTATCAGCACATTGAGCTGGATACTCCAGTGCAAGGCATCCTTCTTCCCGGAGGAGGAATGTTGCATGTAAAACCCCCAAACAGATTCAGATTGTTTAGACAAGATAGGAGCTGGAAGCTTTGCAATTTTTCAGCTTTCTTCTGTGCTTGTAAAAGAGTTAATAGAACAGAGAACTAATTACGTCTATAGAAAAGAAAGAAAAAGACCATGGAATCATAAGACAGTAAGGACTATATATAGAGATTTATTCCTGACTATAATAATGTAAGTGCAGTGTGGGCTAAATAAAACTACTTTTTAACTACTTTGGACACACAGTGTTACTCTGGACATTGTCTACACTTTAATTAATGTATGTAAAATAATGATCTTTATTCTCAAAGAATGTTTTGGGACAATCACAACTCATACTAAACATTTGCTAATAAAAACTTCCATTCTTTCTAAGGTCATTCTCATTATAAGAGACCTTAAACTTTCTCAGTCCACTTGGATTCAGCCTTTATTTTCCCTATGAGAAAAGTAGATTTTACTGCCAGTAAAAGCTCCCACTGTGCTTAACATGGACGTTCTTATTAAGTGATAAATTATGTGCTTGCTAAATCACAGTTGGTGGGGTGTGACAGTGTTAAAGGAAAGGTTAATCTGTGGAATATCAGGCTAGAATGAATACAGTAAAATAACCAGAATGACTAAGCCTTGATGAAAATATATTAGAGTTAACACACTCCTTTCTTTATTTTATTAACCTACCCAATTGCAAAGTATATGCATTTCTTCACACATCACTAGTGTGGGCAGAATTAAAGGAGAAGCAGGAATGTGTATGTGTGTGTGTGCACGTGTCCTTGCAGAACTGATGAAAAGCCACCATTCAGCTGTTTGCTAAAATAATCGATATTTGCAGTCAGATTTCATATAGAGGAAAGCTATCATCTGGTCAATCCTTTCTCAAACAGAAGTTTCTCTAAGCTTTTTACTAACAGTTCTTCTACATAAAGGAATAAGTTAAGACAGGTCCTTAGCTGATATAAACTCTTAAAATATCCATTGATATATCTCTCTGCTATCCAGGCACTCATTCAAAATCCTGGATACAGCAAAACAGATTAATATCAGACACCATTTTCCTATTCTTCATTTACTTGTTTAATTTCCTTGGTTTAAATTAGCTCCTGTGTGTGTGACTGTGTGTACATGACTGTGTTGAGAACCATGAACATGAAAATGGAAGATTTTAATTAGTAGAGTTTACAAAATAAGTTAAGAGTTTACAAAATGCTACAGGCGATGTTACCCAGAGAGTTAACCCTTCTGATAGAAAATGTTCTGTACTACTTCAGTTTAATTTTTTAAGTACTATTTAAGACCTCTGTACTTCCCAACTCTGATAATACAGATAAAACATTCATAATGCAGAATTGTGAGCACCTCATTAGCAGGCTGCTATTTACTGTCAAGACCAACCTCCCTACTCCCCATAGTTTATTGCTAGAATCCCCAGGGATCATTTCACAGTGGCTGTCTCAGCTGATTCTTAGTGTTAGTCATTTTGGCTATGAATTGTTCAAAAATAAGTGAACTGTAACAAATTCCATTTCAGAATATATTCTCAGTTTTACAAATAATATCAACACAGTTTGTCCTGTGTCTCACTTTTGTAGTCCTTTAGCTCAGTAAATATGGTATTGCTGAACAAGAAACCACAGGGTTTGTTCTAACACGGCAAGGCTGTAGACTGGGGCTTATCAAGCCTGATTTGTCTGGCCTTGTCTTACGCTTGCCTGGAGCTTTGTTTTAGCTTTTTTAGGTCTAGTAGACTCTTATCTAATTTGTTCGAGTTTTGCTTTTCTTTGTACAATGGTGTGCTGGTATGTCTCTTTTTATAATAATTCCAATATAGCTCAGATAGTGATAACAAGTACTATTCCAGTGACACATTTTTTTGCGCACAGAATAAATTATGTGGTGTTTTAGAACACAAGTACTGCATAACAGTTGATGCCTTGAAAAATATAAACACAGGATGACAGATGAAGGCTATCAGAAAATGATCACTGAATAACTACTGATCATTGAAGAGATGATACATTTGAAGCTGGGTGAAAATGTCTTTAGGAGTAACAAAAGACAAGCTTCCAACATACATAAAAACACCACTTACATAAAAAAATGCAGATGTAACACAGAAAAACAAAAGAAACAAGGTATAGGACATGTTAGAAAATGCTTAAAAGTGTCCCCTAGTATAAGCCCCTCAAGTACCAGAAAGAAGCAGCCCCCGCTGCATTCCCTGGGCAAAGGATTCAGTATAACAATGCACCATAACCTTTCTCCCTGAATCAAACCAATGGAAGTATAAAGTTTTTTTATCAGTTTCAAGCATTAAACTATTATTACCATGGTTGAACTTCAGTACTTGGATAACTTGCATGGTAAGTCTTAGTACTTCTCTAACTAGATTAATAATACATTTTTGGCAAGACTTTTGATTCCAATTAGACCTATAGTAAATTCTTGACTTTACATACAAAGCATGTCTCTTTTCCAGTTGAGACACTGAAGTTTTAACGTGACATACTGGGACAGGCAAATGGACTTAAAATTTAATCAAACCTTTTTTTTTCCTCATCTCTCTCTAATATCTCTAGTGCATTCTACACCTACAGGCTCAGCCAGGTACTTCTAGTATCAAGCACTGTGAAATTCGGAAACACTGACAAAAACCAATCCCTTCCAAACACAGACTGACTTACAAAAGTGAAGCAATAGTGTCACCTGGAAAAAATGCTACTTCACAGAATACCAGGTTGGAAGCAACCTGAAGGATCATCTAGTCCAACATTTCTTGGCAAAACATTGTTTAGATAAGATTCCTCAGCACCCTCTCCAGCTGAATCTTAGAAGTATCCAATGTTGTCCAATCCATCACTTCCCCATCAAGATTATTCCAATGGCTGATTGTTTTCATTGTGAAAAATTTCCCTTGTGTGTCCAATCAGAATCTCCTCAGGAGCAAGTCCTGCTCATGACCTCTCATCTGTTCCATGTGACACCTTGAAAAAAGAGTCTCCACGTTCTTCGTAGCCACCCTTTGGATACCAGAACATAGTAATAAGGTCCTGCAAGCCTCTCACCTAAGCCTTCTTTTCTCAACTGACCATACTCAGTTCTCTAAGCCATTCCTCATAAGGCAGGCTTACGCATCCGTGATCATGACTAATAACTGCTACTGTTTCTTTGGCTGAAGTGAGAAACACTGAAAGTTTTCCCATGGTGGTGATCAGGGAAGAAGGCTGGTGAACTACCACAGCAAGAACAAACTGTGATATATAAAAAAAAGCCCTTCATGACTAGGAAAAACTCATTTGAAATCAAACCTGTTACATTAGATTCCCCAAAAGCATGATCAGACAATATTGAAACCTGTCCAGATTACTGGCATCCGCAGCAATTTCTGCAGTGCAGATATTTTAGGAGAGCATATAGCTTCATTTAATAGTAGTAGAGAACACTGTTAAGTCAGTTTATTTATCAGGGGACACATTTGACTGCCCTCAATGTAGCTAAAACTTAAAAACAACATTTCCACAGCAAGTCAGATCATCTTTTTGAAAGGATGGACAAAGCTATAATGGTTCTTGGAGAGCTAAAAACACAATAAAAGAAATCAATGGGAAAAGAAAGAACTGTGAAGAACCATCTGTGCAAACATTCTACTGACTCTGCTATTTGTAAAGCATTTATTCTTTATTTCAGACGACTGTTGAAGAATCATATAGAATAATACTACATGCTGCTTCTTGGAAAGATTGCATAGGTGTCAATGGGGATGAAGCAAGAGTTGTTTTTTAACTAAGAGCTCCACACAATACTAGAACCTTAGTTGATTTTCATCTTATACTGTGTAATTACAAGATCCTGCATAGAAACAAAAAAAATCTCTAGACTTTGTTACTAATACATACCTTCCATAAAAAATGCACAGACAGTAAAGTTCTTGGTAAAAGTAAAAAACTAAAATAGATATTAAGGATAAACAAGAACATGTATAGAAACTGGTACTCGCAATTTCTAGTGTAGATGAAATAAAAAATGTCACTTTTTTCCCCCATATTTTGACATCTTTCTTTTTTCTTAGCACAGGATATTCCCCTTCAGGGCAAGCATACCTATTACATATGAGAAGGGAAAATTTACATTTTACATTGTCTAGTGTCTTACAAACACTAATGACTATCTGTGCTAAGTTACCAACGCTGCTGAAAACAGATCACATCTAGCTCCTGATTAAAGCTAAGAACTGGATTCCTTTTCCCATTCCCACTTCTTCACCCCAAAATGGATAGAATGAGCATAAGCATAAAGATGGTGTTAGGTAGTGCTCAGTTATAAACTGTATTTGCAAAGTTTTTTGTGGAAATAATGTATTATCTATCTTAATCCATCCCTTTTCTGTACCTTTGATGTTTATCTTCCCCTGTCTATTTAAAACACTTCTACTACAATGCAACTACTTTCCTATCTTCTTGGACTAAGTTGGAGGTTCTTTTCAAATCCTTATCTGCCTAAAAAGTGTATCTCCAACCATGAACGTGTGCCTTATCTACTCAACTTTGTACATGCTACTTCTAAAACTGTTTAGAACATTTATACTGACTAAAGGTTTCATTCTTGCCATCTGCAGTGTGTACTGTATTGTGCTTATTTTTGTTTCCTGGTGTTTGGTTGCTAGCTATAGTGTTATGGATGGGATTCAGTCACCTGCATAGAGATATCAAGGAGCCATTTCAGCAATCTAATGTATTCCATCAGGCTTCCTGCTACTTTTCTGGAAGTGCTTAGCTTTCCCAGAGGTCCCATACCATAGTTACTAGCCTCTGTGTGTCTCAGATTCAGAAGGAAAATAACTACACTTAACACCTACTGTACTCCAATGAATGTGATCTGTGCCTTTAACAGTAGAATACAGGCCCTATATTGACCTGACACTGCAAGGTCTCAGGATTTGTCTCAGCTTCTTTGGGTCTGAACTAGATTTGCTTTGTTGGAGCCCCCATGCTGAGCTCAGTGACTGCTGCCTGCCCCATTCCAGCTTCAGCTCTGGGGATGGCCCCTCTGGGGACAGTGTAGTACTCACTTCCCAAGTGACTGCCAGACAAATCATAGCCTTTTGTGCGTGAGTGGCTGCATTAAAGAAACCCAAGTGCACCCAAACACTCTGAAGGAAGAAGCCCCCGCCACCAGCATCACGCTCCTCTTCACAGAGAAGACATGAGCATCCTCATGGCTCCTCACAGCCTACACCACATTTTGTATAAGGAAGACTTTAAATGTCAGCCTTTATTTTATGGATAGACATTGAAAGTGTGAGCATAACACCAAATAAAAGACCAACACTTAAAAAAAAAAAGGAAATTGTATAGACAACTCTAATTGCATTTGCTAATGTGTTTTTCTGCAGTAACTAAGCAATTCAGAGCACCAGGATGCCAAAACTAGTTCATGGCTCCACTATATATCTTGTGTTCCGCTTTTCCTAACCCAACACTGATTGCAACCCTTGCTAGACAAAGAAATGCTGTCAACAGGACAGTTCCCATGCCTTCAGTCACTTCCACTGCACTCCACAGCTCAACCCACAGTGTGAAATGCCATAGACTACACCTGACTTTACTTGATAAGGTAAAAAGTTTGAAGCTACTGTAAAACCTTCTCTGCAAGAAGTGATATTGGAAGTTAAGATCTCATGACTAAGTACTCAGGAACAACAATCAGCACTTACATTCAAAGGTTTGATTTAACTGATTTCCTGTACTTTTATTCATTCTTTCCCGGCGCTCACAGAGCTATCATAAATATCTGTTAAGAAAGTTACCCAACAGTGCTTTTATTTATTTTATAACTTCTTCAGGCCTGAGTCTCTTTGAGTCAGCCATGTCCCTGGTCTGCAGTGCTCCACACCATGGCTGCTCACAAAGGTGAGCCCTTCTCAGGTGCACCATGAGTTCACAGCAGGCAGAAAAACATAGGGATTATTTAGATCTTCCCCCTAACATTCGGGAAAATGCCCTTTAAATGTGTCATGGTGTTGTAATGAAATGTATCTTATTTTATGAGTAGCAAGTTTGACATTTGTCTCTCCACTATAAAAATCTGCTAACAAGGAGTGAGGAGGGAAGGGGGAGACTTGGAAAAAAGGGGTAACTTCCCTACCCCACCAGCTGACCTATCAGGGAACAGCGAACAAGCAGGATCCCACCAATCAGGTAGTGGCTTGCAGAAGCCATTAGCTGCAGAAAGCCCTGGAAGCTGCCAGAAGGGATGGATAGCCACAGCCTGGATCCAGGACACTGCTAACCCAGAGCCAGGGATAACCCGCCTCAGCAGCTGCAGGGGTTGGGAAAGGCTGCTGGACGAAACTCAAAACAAACAAACAAGTCAACCTGGCCCCCAACTCAGCTCTCAAAATGAAAGCACTAAAGCATACAAAAAATAAAATAAGTATAAATAAAAATAACCCCCACAAACAATCTGGGTGGAACACAAGGAAAAAAAAAGAAAGAAAAGGCAAGCAAAAAGTTCTCTGGGAAAAATGCTATCAAAATAAAAAAATATCCACAAACTGCCTGAGAATGGGACCTCCACCCTAAAAGCTGCTGTAAAGAGGGGAAAATCGAACACAAACCTGCCAAAATAATTCCCTTTCTCCCTTTCTCCTGCACCTGGAAGCACTGCATGGAGCACATATATGTCGAGCCCATGGTCAGGTGCATCCCCAGAGGAGTTCTCAGACCAGATGGCAACAAGAAATTGTAAGAGACGGTCCAAAGATCCCTCATCTGCCTCACGATCATCGCCGAGGACAGAGACTGAACACAGGAGTCCTGGCCCTGCTGAGGTGGGATGTCTGCCAAGTGTTGCCTGCGGGTGTGCCCACTGGGAGCTGGTACGCATTCCTGAGGAAAATTAGTGCAGGTCACAATGGACTGTGCCGTTCTTGCTGCCCAGGCGGGAAGGACCGCACTGAAGCGGAAAGGAATGACCTGTCCTGTACGCCTGTCCTGTACACCTGTCCTGTACCTGTTTCCCAAAGCAACGGGCCCCATAGCAACGGCTGTAGATTTCCCTGCCTCTTGGCCAGCTGCCCCTCGCTTCTGAAAAGGACTATAAAGGGACTTTCTGAAACAACTGAGCTCGAGATCTCCCCGCGGAAAGAAGACAAATCTATTGGCGGAAGACCACGAGGACTTCGTCTCATCTGTTGGTAGCTATTGCCCCTCCCTTTTTCTCCCTCTCTACTTTGTTTTTCTTCATCTCTCTCTCTCTCTTTCTCTCCTCTATCGCATTACTGTGTTGTGGGCACTTAATAAAGGTGCACTGTTTTGATTAAAACTGAAATCCCTTGTGTCCTTTTACACTCTGAGATCTATAAACAAACCATCACGACCCCCGCTTGTATTAGCGGATCGTGACAGAAATGTCCTGCTTTTTCCTCATTCTGTACCAGGGCTGAGCTAGGTCAGTAGAGACTGAGTAAAATTCAGACACTGTAAAGTTTCTTCTGGGATTACCACAAACATAACCAGTTTGGGGAGATGTTTTGCCAGAAGATGACGCTAACCTGTTTCTTCCTTCTCATGGATTTTGTCAGTGAATCAAATTACTGAAAATCATGTGTCCAGCTCTAAACTTGAAGACTTTTTGTCCATATAAACCCCACACCAAACTTCGATCTCTCCAAGCCTTCTTCAGTACATTTTCCAGTAGTGTAAAAGAGGCCACAGACACATATTTTATACTTTTTACTGACTGACACTGTCAACCTTTACAATGTTTATGCCTGCCTTATGCTACTGCTCTCTTACTCCAGTCAATTAGGAATGCTGGGACCTTGCACAACTGAACTAAGTGGCTTTCTAAGCCCAATCTGCTCGTTCTTTTGAAGTCAATAACTACTCACTAGATAGAAGTTATAAGTAATATCTTTCTCTTTGTGCCTCTTGCTGACAACAAGAAAAACATTAATTTAACTTCTTTGGCTGATTGTGAACTAAAGCCTTAAAAAGAAGATGAGTGACTCAAACTACTTTGCTGCTGTTGCCCTGCAGTTCTCAAAGAGAAATGAAATACTGCAAGGATTCTAGAACAGTGACTTTCACAGGAGAGAATAATTTCAGATACAACGTGCCAAGCCATAAAGAAATACTAGTTCAGCTTTACGCACATTATGTGCCCTTGACCCTGCTCAATTCTTAAACAGATACATATATTTACAGGACTTAACAAACACTTTGTTTCCAGCTGATTTCTCTCTGGCAAAGAAACCACTATTGAGGTGTTACTTTTTTCCCTAATGACTCAGAATCCCACCACTGATACATTTATTGTTGTCACTGTTATTATCATTTGTATGAATGTAACATCAAAATAGCCAGTTCACGATCAGTAAGTCTGTACACAGGATAAGAGAAAATGCTAGCAATACAAATAGATGAAGCCAGAGCGATGGGAGCACAGTCAGAGAGAAGTGAGACACTCAAGGTCATACAAAGTACAAGTGAGAAAGAACTGAGGTTTTATCCCCATAAAAATTCCTGAAGCATTCCATATGGTAGCCTTTTTGAAAGTAACATAACTAACTTGCCAAATTAGAATGATCTGAATTTAGGAGGTTATTCTACATAATGTGATGTAGCTCTAGCTTAATTTTTTTCAGTGAATCTGTAGTACACTTGCTAATCTGATCTGATATAAACACAGAATAATCAGAAGTAATAATCAGTAATTGAATAATTCTGATGTTGGTGTATGATGATTTATATATCGTAACAGTGCCTTATAGAACATTCAGCAGCGATGCAAATGATTAACCAACATTAGAAGAGGGGACATTGTTGTAAAAATAAACTCCTGCCCTTTTTTCAAATTTTCTTTTTTTTACATATATACATAATAGCACAATAAACAATGAACTAATTCAGAACTGAGTACATTTATTAAGATATGTAATCATTTCATATTTTAACAACTGCTTTTCTCATTCTTACTATGAGGAAAAATTTAAGCCATTCCTTGTGTTTTCAGGCTGCCTTTCTTAAAAACATTCTACAGATTCCATTTTTGACTAGTGCTCTGCAGTAATGATTTATAAAAGTTGCATAGAGGCTTATGAGACCCAGTTAATATTTCAAGCCTGCTTTCATTGGCAGCAGGAAATGATCCATCTATGCCAATAGTAGAAAATAGCAGCAACAAAAGTTTCCTTGGGAGGTCTGCCCTTTTGAGCACAGGGCAGTTCACATGTCTTGTAGTGAACTGTTCAATGGGTACCCTGGGTGCACAAAGTGCCTCCTCTTTTGTTTAGACTCTATTTATCACACCTCAAATTTTCCATATATCTTCAGTAAGGGCAATGTGGTTAACCTGTGTGATACTTTCTACTCTCCTATCCTCAAAAAGAAATATCTCCAATTGCCCTAATTCCTGCTTGTATTTTTATACTTTTCGTCAAGAATAGTGTTGAAAATAGCTTAGGTCTTCTACAAGTTTGAATACAGAGTATACACATTGAGATTTTGGTTGAAGAAAAAACAGAAATTGGGTGTTTAGCTTGGCAAATATCTCTGCAATCACTCTTTTACATCTTTGGCTCTTCTAAGTCCAATGTCTCAGTTGAGAAAGACCCAAAATTCATTTTTCTAAATACAGGTGTCATTCTATATTGCTATATCTTAAAAACAGTCAACAAAAATTAAAATATAGTATGGGATAAAATACATTTCTTGCTACAGTAGAATTCTACTGTCATATAATAAATGTTGATGTGTTAAAGACAGAAACTAAAGATAAATTTTAAAAAGTGGAAGTTTCGTATTTTTCAGTGTTCCTTTTCTCTTTGAGTAATAAAAAATCTTATTCATAAGTGAGCATGCCTCAGGCTTTTAAGGTAGAATAAGTCCCTGCAGGTACATAGGCTTCTTCAGGTAAATATTCTAAAATAGGAAAGTGATGAAATTTTTCAAGAGCAATCACTTTCTTTTTTTAAAGCATAAGCAGAAACTATCTATTTGTATACATTATTAATTCTGTTTCATTTTTAAATACATATGTGCACTTACATCCATATAAACACCTCTGCTCATATTTAAACTGCCTCTATAGAGGAAAACTGATTTACCATTATAAACACTAACATTTGCCGATGTCTGTTACAATTTTAACACTATGTGTCAGAAGAAGTCCATTTGAAAGAGTTTATTTTCTGTTCTGAGTGTTGGCTTCTGAATGAATTACAAGTTAACATTCTATGCAGATTCTCCAGAAAAGATTAAGAAAGCGCCTCAAAAATTTTAATACTTGGACATATCCAGACTTTAAATCTTGTAAATTCATGAAACCTCTTTCTAGGGCAGGCACTTGATTTATGTATGCAGATGTCTGCAACTTGAAAAGTGCATGTGTGTGTTTAAGCACATGTATTGTTGCTGTGGCCAGATGCTTTGATGTAAATTGAATGCTAGATGTTCATTTGCTTCTGAATGAGGAAGTTGCAGAAAACCAGGCAGCAGTTGTCTAAAAAGGCCATGTAAAATGCAGCTGAGATGTAAATCGGCAGAGATATCAGTCTCAAGCACCTTTGCATACACAAAGAAGAGACACTGCTGTGGTTTTATGACAAAAAAAACCAAACAACGTAGACAGTTGTGTTAAATCTAGCAGTCATCAATTACAAAGTTGCAGATGTTTCAAAATCTGATTAGGGCTCACAGTCCTTTTGGTTTTAGGCCACTAATTTCAAGTGTTCTTAGAGATTTGCTAGAAAGCACAGTGTCCAAATCTATATAAATAAAAGTGCTGGCAAATTGCTCAGGATATTAACTAAATTCTCATAATTCAACCATTTTTTTTCTGGGGAAACAAAATACTTGAAGTTTTCTATGAGGCAGGGCTTAGCAGAAAATAAATATTCTGTAGCTCTCTTTTTTAGGTGGAATATTGAAACATATGTATTTTGCATTTATCAGAAATTATTATTTCAGTGTTATAATATGCAAGAGTTCTGATTGTATGGCCATGTAGAAAATAGTAATGAGAGTGGTATTATAATATTAATAGATATATAAGGCTTCAAAAATAAAAAGGAGGTATGGTTTAATTTAGTAATTCACCAACACTTTTTTATTTTTCCATCCTCAGTATCACATTAAATTTTGGTAATAAATAATATTTGCAAAATATTAAGTATTGCAAAAAATTAAGTTACAGGTAATTCTTTGTCAGGGAAGCTGTTTCCAGGTTTCTTTTCTTAAAGGGAAAGAATGGATGAGGAAAAAACTATTATTTGGACCTGAAGAAATAGTGAACATGTGTATAAGAAAAGACAAAAAGCCAGAACTGTAATCCAAGTATGAAATATGGATGCCCAAGGAAAAAAGTAAGTTTAGCCCTCCTTACTAATATTTTGACCTGTTAAAGATATTAAAGAAATTATTGTCATACTAGGAGTTGAGTATATCTAGTTCTATATTGCAATAGATTAAAGTATTAATTTCAACATGGATCATAATCCCTAATTACATTAGCATTGGACTGTTTTCCTTTCTATCCAACCTTTGCTGTAGCCCTGCAGACTAATGTATTCTAAACTGAGAGGGATTGCAGCCGTTAGCTATTTAGATCTGTGGAAAAAACCCCAAACCCAAAGCAGATCATAAAACTGCCTCCAAAAATTTATTT
The DNA here is from genome assembly GCF_017639235.1 of Corvus kubaryi. NCBI lineage: Eukaryota > Metazoa > Chordata > Aves > Passeriformes > Corvidae > Corvus > Corvus kubaryi. The sequence continues at coordinate 7,377,313 of NW_024582091.1, forward strand.
ATTAAGCCTATCAATTTCTATCTAAACAAATGTGTATATAAAGCCTCATTTTTAAAAATATCATGTGTTGAGTTCACTATTCTGCCTTCAGCAGCCAGAAGGATCACTGTTTCAAGAACCTGTTCAAGCTTCATGGTTACAGACAACTACATGTCTTAGAAAATTCCTTCTTTTTTCAGCTGGTTTTCTTTATCACTTGTAGCATAATGTACAATTAAACCTTTTCCTTCCATCTTAAAAATGCAAAAATACTGTATATTATGTTTTAAAAATTATATAAATCATTATGCATATTGTTTTAACTTGAGTACTCATAGACTCTGTTCTGATCAGCTAATAATGTATTCTGAACTGCTCAGGTGTTTTATTCTGCTAGTAATGAAGAATCCCAGAGGAAGACAATCTTCATTCAGGACTACATCCTCTCCTGAGCAAGGGTTAAGCCTAATTTAGTTATTTTGCAGTGCTAATAGAAGTAACAGACAAATAGATTAGTGTTTAAGTATTCAATGAGGCCATATAGTTCTATCTTCAATATTAAACTGTTTGCCACATAACTGGGTATAGAAAATATTTCATTTATTTCCTCTAACCTTGTGGATACTTTTGTGGGTGTTCAGGGAAGGAGCACTAAGTTCATTCATGACTATGACTAGCAATAGAGTTGGTAATGATGATAGATTGCTGATGAGCCATCAAATATGCTAAAACTTAGTTTTGCTTCTATTTTCATTGTATGTTCAATTCTGCTATACAGCAAGTACCTTACGTCAGTATTCAGAAGGAATCCCTCTGATGGCTATAAAATGTTACTACAAAAACGATATGTGGCTATACATATAAATATAGGAGTATATTCCTCTGTATACGCACACATACACATATACATATACATGCACACATATACTGTGTATGTATTTGCACACAGAAATTCAAAAAGGTTAGCATAACAGAGAAATGTTCCATATATAATTTACGTGGAATAAATATATCAAAATTTAAAAATAATCTATTAATAGATAAAATTTATTTCTTTATCTGAAAAAAAGTTTGGTAAGTAGTGTTTTCCAAGTGTTTTATGTTCTTTCTGCATTTAAAACACAGATATAAAATAATTGCATTCATTGTATGAAATACTGACTCATTCTCCACAACTGCTTGTGGATGTTGGTCTCTTCTCCAGGAAGAATCAATGGGACAAAAGGAAAAGGCATCAAGTTGTACAGGGGAGGTTGAGATTGAATATTAGGAAAAACTTTTTCATTGAAAGGGTGGTCAAGCATTAGAACAGGCTGCCCAGGGAAGTGGTTGAGTCTCTATCCCTGGAGGTATTTAAAGATGAGTAGATGTGGCACTTAGGGAGGTGGTTTACTGGGGGACTTGGCAGTACTGGGTTTGGCAGTGCTAGAGTCAATGACCAGGAAGTTATGGCTTATTGGCTTAGGTGGGGAGAAACTTGTAAAGATTTATCTAGGATGACTTGACCAGCAAGGCCATTGTCCTAACCATTGAAATTAAAAAGCAATGAGTAGTGAAAACAGTGATCCCTTGGGGGAACATGTTTGCAAACACGTAAGGCTGCAATGATGGCTGAGCCCGAAATAGAGAGCGTCAGGTAAAGGCCAGACTGCCAGCCAGGACTGGGACCAGCCAGGAGTGACTGTTCTGTTACCCCAGCCAGGTCCACGGTGCTGGACACAACCACACCAGAGGATCTGGGCCCTTGGTGAGTATGAATCTGTGTGTGCGTGTGCGTGTGTGCACACTGTAGGGTAGGAATTGCTGTACAATTGCTATACTTATCCCACAAAGTAAATTAATCTTATATTTTATGTTACTGAAGAGTGTGGTTCTGTTCTTGCAGCCACACCAGCCTTAATTCCCCTGTTATGATCTGTTCGGGTCAATGCTACAATGATTGTTGAATCAATACTAATCAAAAATGCAGCTTGCCTCTCTGATACAGCTTTAAATCAGTGTTAAAGAAGGGTGCCTAGTAACAGATGGTATATGGACACTGGTAATTAACTTTTTTTTAAAAGCAAAGTCTGATTACCAAACTGAGGAAGAAGTTTTTTATAAGGTCCAGTATAGGTCAGAGTATCGATTATAGCATACAGAATCTATAGCTCTTAAAGCTGTTAACTTTTTTCACAAAACAGATGCTATAAAATTGTTGTCTCTAAGATGTCTCCACTGCCTTCACAAATTGAAGTATGCTTAATCCAGTAGGTAGTGTATACTTGGTATTAATATATAAAGCTAGGATCTAAATTTAGCAAACAAATATGCTTGTGCCTAAGACTCAAACTATGTTGACAGGACGTGATCTGATAGAAGAAGAATTGAAGATCAGATCCTTTGATTCTGAGGATCTCATATTCTTACTGTATAAATTTCATTATTTTCTTCATTTTTTTAAACTTTAAACTAGTCATGATCTAGTCCTGTGGGCAAACCCATTGCATTCAGAGATGTGGTTTTGGAACACATCTTCTGGTTTAGTTTCATCAAAATTAATACTATTTGTGTACTTTTAGACTACTTAATTTTATGAATCAAAGCATAGTAAATCAGGCAATGAAAAGATACTTCAAAAGTGCACTCTACATAAACGAAAACATAATGTATGCCCTTCCTTATATTCCATAATATTTGATAAGCACCTAACCAGCACAATTAGTGAACCAGCTTAGAGAGAGATACAGTTTACTGTCCTTAGGGAAATGAGTCAATGACCCACACCCACTGCTTTAGATGTGAAAGACCCAGGCTTCTACCAGATCTGCCAGAGATCTGATAGGCTGTTTTGAAAGTTTTGGATACTCTAGGGCATTTGCAATGGCAGTTATATGAATGCTTAGGCAACAGAACCTGGGCAAGTGAAACAGACACTTGAACTCCAGGTCTCCAGGGAGGCTTGATTTGCCTTTCTGGCTGCAGTGACTGCACTGTTTTTCATTGACTACAGTAGCAGCATAGACATCTGGCTGGCTGTATGTTTACACCTATACACAGGGACATGTGGAAATTTAAATGTATATGTTTTATTCTACAGGTAATCCCACCAACTGTCTCCATCACACACAAAAAGACACATCACCTGTAGGAGTGTCTTGACACTTTAAGTACCAAACCCAACATCGTTAATATGGCAAGATAAGTTTTTTTCATACTAAATGGCTGGTCTTTGCTGAGAGGTAGAATGTTATTGCTAGGGTGATATGCCTGATTTCACAGAATGGTTTGGAATGAAAGGGACCTTAAAGATCATCTTGTCCTAACACCCCCATTGTGGGTGGGCAGGAAGGACCAGAACGGGCAGGAATACCACCCACTAGAATGGGTAATTCAGGGCACCATCCAATTTGGCCTTGAACTCTTCTAGAGATGAGACATCCACACATCTACAACTTCTCTGGGCAACCTGTTCCAGTGTCTCATCATCGTCACAGTGAATAATTTCTTTCTAATATCTAATCTAAACCTACACCCTTTCGGTTTAGAAGGAATCACTACATGCTTGTCCTGTCACTACATGCCCTTGTAAAAAGTCCCTCTACAGCTTTCTTGTAGGTACTGGAAGAGTTCTTGTTATTACTGCCTAGACTATCAAAGCACAAAAGACTTCTTCTCCAGAGAAATCTGCCTGACTGAGAAACAGCATATGAATGACAATAGCCTTTACAAAGTGAAGTTTGTGGCGATTTCATGCTTAAGTTAATGCAGAAGTGTTACCAAAGCACGGGGCTTCAAATAAGCTGTAGGGGAGGGTGGAGGGGAAGGCTGTGCTCAGCACCTTATGAGAAACACTTCAAATGGATAGATGACATAATCGGTTCATAGCACCTGTGTTTAATCTCTAGGGGTCTGGGTTCAAACACAGAACATCAGTAATGGAATGTGATCCTGAACTAATCTGTAATTGAAATTAACTCACATTTGAAAATATTATAGAAGCACTTATTATACTTCAGTAGAAGCAGGAATTTTCTTAAAAGTGCTGCACCCATAAAATAATTTGGAAATAAGAGAGTTATGGAATACTGCTAAGAATCACATGAAGTCACATAATATTAATCACTGGGAATGTTGATGTAGACCATGTGTGGAAAAATGTGTATATGATATAAAACCTATTCCTCTGGATGGCCATTTCTAATGGTCTTATATAAGAACTTACGGCGGGAATAGTAAAAATAATACAATTTAAACAGAAGTAGAAAATGTCTTGCATTGGGAGAACATAGATAAACTGCCCCTTTTATCTCAGCATTGATTCTTTTATGAGGTTCTGTTAAAAAAGTAACAGAGATGGAAGTTTTCAGTGATTGAAATAGATTTTAAGAAGCATTAAGTAGTTTCCCAACATTCTTATTTTTGTAGTGAATATTAATATTTCCATTTCCCATGTTCAGAAACTTTTATTTGCCTTAATTCATGTGGTTTAATAAAACCAAAGGCGTGATCTGTTATTGTCTTTAGGGAGAAAAATTTTATTTTAATTTTTCATTTAATTCACAAAACGAAAGTGACATCTTTTATAAAGCACTCTTATATAAGTTATTCTGAAGTTAGCATTAAAGTGGGGTGAAAATGAAAGGCTTCTCTGTTGACTATCCATCTATAGCATAATAATTCAAAGCATATTATTTCTGTTTTCTGCCTTTCAAAATTATAGAAGCCTGGTAGGATTCATATACACACACCAGAATTATATGTCTAGCTAGTTATCTGTTAATGAATACTATACTGCTTTCCTATTCAAGTCTACAAAAAAAGAAATAGGCTTGTTTTTTGAGTTTCTTTTCATTCTTCATGCAATTTTTGGATGGCCTTTTGTTGTTAGTGTTTTCTTTAATAGGAATATAAGTAATATCTGTAGTTCTGTTAAAAACACCATGTCCATTTTAAAACTCAGGTAATGTGTCATGGAGTTTTATTTTCTTGACTAAATGATTATTACATGTTTGTCTCAATATATACAAATGCAGGGAGAGGCAAAGTACTATTAATAAAGAAACCTCAACTATTCCCATTAATCTTCAGTACAACTGTTCAATTCTGGACATTAGTGGAATTATTCCAAGGCTACGCTACCTCAGGATTGGCAGAATTTCATCATAATACTATATGGCTGATTGGCATGGTAGTGGCAGAGATTTAAAGATACTGATTGTGTTATGTGGTTTGTTATTTTATGATCACACAATGTGGGATTAATTTTAATGCCTGATTTTCTATGATCCTGAAGTGCTCATTGGTTTCCTTGAAACAAGTATTGATGAATTTGCATGTACTGATAAATCTTCAATAACAATTATGACCCTTAAATCTTGTCTTCCTACCAGATGTAATACATATCTTCATTATATATTAACATCTAATAACAGCCACATTTAAACTTACTTAGCTTGATAGACATATTTAACTACTCATTCAGCTATTTAAAAAGCTGTTCATCCATTCATATCAGTGGAGGAGTATTAAAAAAAAAGAACCAAAAAAAGAAAGAAAAATATTTGGGTCAGAATTGGCACCATATAAAAGGCGTCTACCTTCCTCCCTCATTTCTATATGTAAGGAATAAGCTATAGAGAATTTGTTTTTTGGCTGTGATTATTCATCCTGATCACAGTAAATTAAAAATCATTATAATATATTGATGTGTCTTAAATCTAGCAGGCTTTAAATCTGTGTCATCTAGTTGTGACTCAAGAGACAAAGGGTTATGTCTATTTTGTCCACTTAAATTTAGCCACCTAGAAAATGCCAAGTATTTTCTCCTGTATTGAATATACTTGTACCTTTAACATAATGTCTAATGCAAGGCCATTTAAGTATGATTATGGGACCATTGTTTCCAAAGCATCCACCCACAGCTAATCGAATTTTGATACATTGGCATCTTTTAGAGATTTCTGAACAGTGTAAAATTTTTTTCTGATCTTTGCATTTTGCCTGTTCAATCTTTGAACAAATATCACGTAGTTTCCTCCTAAGCCATCCTCAGAATGCAGTAAGAGAAGATTTGGTATAACCCTGTCTAAAGCATGTAAATCATAGAAGACAGACAAAGAAAATCCTAGGCTGAAAACATCCTCTGAAGATCATCTGGTCCAGCCTTCTGCTCAAAACAAGGTTGCATAAAAATTGATCCAACTTTCTTAGGGCACTCAAGTAGTATTTGGCAGAGCTACAACTCAGCCACTGTGTCCCTCACCTGCATGGATGCAGGAAGTCAGTCCTACAATCAAGACTTTGCATTTGCTTCTGTTGTAACCCATGAGGTTCCAAGAGCTCATTCCTCCAGTTTGTTGAGGTCTGGCAGCAAATGCTGCCCCTCAGCTTATCAGCTGCTCTCCCACTTTGGTTGTAACATGGTAAAATGTTCTGAGTGGGCATTCTTTCCCATTTTCCAGGTCCCTTCAATCTGCGTTAAATTTTATCAGTCCCAGTGTCAAACCATAAAGAAACTTCATTTACAACAGTTGCCAGCAACGAGTGAAACTACTGTACACTATTTTCTGAGACGATATCAAGACAGTTTTCCAGACCTCTCTTAATCTACTCATCCTTTTCATGTCCCCTTATTTTGGCTACAAAGGTGCTGTGGAAAACTCTTTTGAACACTTTTTAAAGCCAGAGTGAATAACATCACCTGGTCCCTCACAAGGATGGAACTGGTGAGCGATGACAATCAGCTTAGTTAAAGATGGTTTGCCTGGGGAAAAGGCAACCTGGCTGTTCCCAGATAACCTGATTTCTTTCTATCGGAAATATCTTTCATGAAAACTTAGTGTACTTGGTCAGCTGGTAGGGGCTGATGAATGAATGCCTTTACATCTTTTTTTTTTTCCTCTCATACCTTCACTTATTAAACTGTGTTTGTTCTGACTTTTTGGATACAATGTTTTTGACTGGTTGGATAAAATTTTTTCAGGCTGGACTGTGCTAACTTACTGGAGGGGCAAGTGGAGCAAGTTGCAACTAACTGCAACATTACATGCGTGTGTATGTGTGCTGTTGAATGTAAACACGGCCCTGACACAGCCTCTCTCTCTGGTTCTCAGTGGTGCCTCTGTTCCACCTCAGTCCTTTCGCTTTTACACAGTTTGGCATGTCTGCAATGTTTTGTACAGGTCCTTATTACTGTTTTACAAACAGATGTTGGCAGGAGCCACAGATGAAATCAATCTGCATTCTTATCATGCTACACCATTCCATCAGTTTCAGGTATTGTTCTGTCACTTTTTGGTCCACTGCTTTGTTGTACCAAAGCTAACAGTGTTCAGTTCTTGTACACCTTGCTCATCACCCATTATGGTCAATTACCCAGCTCCTAATCAAGGCAAGGTCGTGATGTCTCCTGACAGTTACTTTGTTTTGCTTAAATTCTTTCTACCTCAGTATTAATTCTAAGTTATTTGTTTATTTGACAACATTTTTTCCCCTAATTTTACATTAAACTGGGTTATTCTTTCGTGAATTCTGCTTCTTTTATTCATTATACTTTTTTTCTTGTTCCCAACAGGAAGATAACTCTTCCATGGAAGAATGGTCTCCCTGACAAACAGGAAATTTCTATGGTCTGATTTTTAATTATTCATCCTGCTATAACTGTGTTTCAGTGTGCAGATGTTTTAATTAATGCTGTAATCCTCTTGCTTAATGTCTTTTGGAATTTAAAGACCAAAATGTGAAAAAGGAACTGGGTTTGGAATTGACTAAATAGAACATTGAAGAATCTTTAATTTTTAAATAGAAAGTAGAATAGATGGATTTCAAGTGACGTACCTTGTGTCTAGGATTTGGCAACCAACTTGATATTTCATTGTCAGGGTTGTCGTGCCAGCTGCATGATGCTTAGCAAAAGACAATAGGATGTTATATTTAGTTGTCTTGCGTCTTCAAGCAGGCATTATTTTCCTAAAACTGAATGGGCTATTGAAGAAATGTGCCTAAACATTTAAATAATTTCCCAGAAGACTGACCCTTAAGTATAGATCTGTATTGTCCACGGAAAATCAATATAGATTTCAGGTTCTTAAATTAAAAAACCAACCAACCAACCTCTGGAAAAAAAATAGTACACATATTTTCTGTCATAATCAAGGAACAGTTCTCTAAGTGCATCTGAGTGCACAAGATTGTGAAAATAGCAATGACCTAAAATTGCTGAATCATAACTTACATTTAATGTCTGGGTAAAATAATGGAAGCCTTAGTTTCTTTCATAATGTGACAGGGATGTCAAGGGACAGCAAGTAGGAAAAGAAGACTTGTCAATGTGGCCTTTATGTTCAACCGCTTTCCAGAGATCATGTTACACTGTACTATTGTTTTTGTCTTGCAGTGCATGATCTGAGAAACTGTCTGACTGCAAACTGACATGTAAATCTTCACAGATGAACTTGCATTTGAACCACCAAATAATGCTCTAAAGACTGTTCTAAGGCTGCCTGGATCTATTTTTTGACACTCTACTTCTGCAAAGCAGGTCTATACTAAAGAATCATCCTGTGAGGTTTTCCTCAAACAAGTAGGTCACTAACTAGAGTAACAGGAGCTCTAATGTGCCACCTCTTTGATTTTGACATAAAGTATACTTATAACCCAGTAAATCCCAGTTTTAAGTCTGTACTGATGACTAACCTACTCTCACAGAATTAAAAATCTTGGAAGCCCCAACATATCCATTACAGGCCAACACAAATTTTTTTTTTCATATCCTTAAAGTGGAATTTTCACAATTTCCCTCTGAAGTCACAATTGCTATTTCTTGGTATAGTTTTAAGTGACTCTTTTGGTTTGTGTATTTTTGTGCACAGCCTCTGTATTTTCTATTTTCCTTTCTTCTTTTTTTTTTTTTTTTAAGGATTGATGCCTTTAGAATCTTTTCTTGATAGAACATGTACCAAATGGGGGTTAAATTCCCTTTTTAGTAAGAGTATCAAGGGGCTAATCCAGTGTTACCAAATCAGCTGCTCTGAACCACCTCCAGGAAGCACATACTTCACATTGTTATGAACTGTATAAAGTAGTGTGAACAGCTCACCATCTCACTCTACTTAAACAGACATCATTTTTATATACCAGAAAACTTCTACATGGTAACTACATTTAGTTTTGTTGCATCATCATCAAAAAAGCCTTCATAGATAAGCTACAACAGACTGTTTCATCTTTGTAAGTCCCACAGTAAAGTATATAACAAAATCAGTGGAAATATTTAAAAGCTTCTTTCACATAACAGTTTGACTTCCCCAAAGACAGTAATTTAAAATGAAATTTATTGATTTTTCTCTATTTGGCTATAAATTGCGCCTGCCTGTGCAATGTAAATATCATTCTTTGTACCCGACTCAACCAGTTCAGGATACATGAAATACAGCTAGGATAGACAGAATTAACAGAACCTAGAACTATTTCTCATCAACTCACTAATGTAATACACATTTTATCCATTAGTTTCAATTGTATTGGTCTTAAATAGAGTTTAAAAAACAGGTTTGGTTTTCTTCCTTGGCAGTCTATATAAGTAATAGAATATAGCAGTAATAAAACACTGTAGAAAATTCTGATAAGGAAGAGACAGATAGCAGAACTAATTTGCCAGGTAGCCCATAATCCATGACAGAGCCTTTTGAACAGAAAGACAAATAAAACAGTAAAGGAGTTAATATTATGGGAAAATAAATCTGTATTGCTCTACAAAATATATTTTCTAACACAATACGTTGTGTCCTGTCAGACAGTTTTATCAGCTCTTGCCTCACCAAACACTCACAAGTAAGTGTTTCATTCTCTTCATAGAGTTGCTTTTTTTAATATGTAACACAAAACCAAGTTACTTTGTCTTTTCTGAACTATTTCAAGTTATCAGCTAAATAATTAATAAATTTGTGATAACTAGTCTCCTTTTTTTTCTTTTTAAAACTTCATCCTATCTCCAAATTCACCTATTCTCCAAATTTTCTATTCCCTTCTAAATAAAATATTCCAACAGGTCTCAATCTCTAGGTATGATGAATCAAGGACCTGCAAAAAAATTCGATGGTGGGCCAGATGAGCACAAAGACAACTCTCTACTAGCTCAGGATTTTAGAGTCTGAGTAGAAATTGAGCTTTTTCTCTATGTATTTTTGTAAAGTGCTTGCCAGAGCTTAGAAAAGACTTTTGTAGCATGAGATCAGTCAGATGTAAACTAAATTTTGCAGAAACAGCTGCAGGTAATGGAAATGCAGTTGAGGGTATATGTATCATTCCATATGTTCCTGGTATTTGACCAGGTAGACACCTCCACATGAGCTTTGTGAAAGGTTGCTCTCTTGGATGTTCTCCAGGATGCGCTGGCATCCATTGTCAGTTGGCTGAGAAGTTAAATTTCACAGCCCATTAGTATGCTACATCTGGAGGTTGTTATGTACATTCTACATTAGTTGTATTTGCAGTCTACAGATGGGGCTAGAATAAAACAAAAGAGGAAAGGTCCTTGTTTTTCAGAATGAAAAAACCGAGAAGGACTAAAAACTAACTGCCATCTTTGTTTGGGACATAGGTGCAGGTAAATATTTTAGCATCATAGAAACCAGGAAGAAATAGTGATTTTTAATTAAAAAACCCCAAAACAAAAAGGTTAAATCCCCTCAATATAGGCAGTGACTTAAAATGGTGTAAAGAACTGGAATAATACAGAAAATTGAAAGAACTCTGCTTTTGATTCACTGTACTGCAGTCAGGTCATTGTGTAGGTGCAGGGTCTATTTGAATTCCCATGGAATTGTCTCCATGTCAGTGCTTGCATAGATTATTCCCACTGGCTTTAGTGTGTATACTATTCGAGACAAGTTTTTCTTATTGGCTCGTGGCAAGTGCCACTGAGCTCAAAAATTGAAAAGGAGCTCCAGTGTAAAGAACCAAATCCTTTCTAACTTATGGAATACATAGATGACAAATCTAGCTCACTTTCTAAAGACACAGTTATTTACCTTAACCTTTTAATAGAAAAGTATTGTTTGAACAAAACCAAACCCATCCTACTTTTATTCATACATACAAATTTTTCCAAAATATACCCTAATTTTCTTTTTAAAAACATAACTGTGAAAAATAAGCCAGAAAAGGTGCCCTTATGGCAAAAAATATTAATGTTATCCCAGGTTGCATTAAGAGGAATTTTGCCAGCGTGTCAAGGGAGATGATCCTTACCCTCTGCTCAGCACTGCTGAGGCCACACCTGGAGTTCTGGCTGCTGTTCTGGGCTCCCCAGTTTAAGAGAGAAATGGACCTACTGGAGAGAATGCTGTAAAGGGCCACAAAGATGATGAAGGGACCAGAGCATCTCTCCTATGAGAAAAATCTAAGACACCTGTGGCTGTACAGCCTGGAAAAGAGAAGGCTCAGAAGGGAGTCTCATCAATGTCTATAAATACCTGAAGGGAGGGCGTGTAGAGGACAGAGCCCATCTCTTTTCAGCAGTGGCCAGTGACATCACCAGAGACAATGGGCACAAGGTGAACACAGGTGGTTCTGTCTGATCATTGGGAAACACTTTTTCACTGTGAGAGTGACTGACCACTGGCACAGTTTCCCCAGAGAAGTTGTGGAGTCTCCATCCATGGAGATATTCCAAACACATGTGGACATGGTTCTGGCAACTGGTGCTACGTTACACTGCTTGGAACAGGGCCATTGGACAAGATGGCCTCCAGAGGTCCCTTTCAAATTAAGCCACGCTGTCATTCTGTGAAACCACTATAGAAAAGCTGTGTTCTGTATAGTAAAAATTACAATCCCAGTCTACACTAAATAATACAACTATTTTAGCTTACAATTAAAAAAAACAAAAAAAAATCCCAAAAACCCCACAAACAAACCCAAACAAAAAACCCCAACAAACCAAACAATTCAGTGCCACTAATGTCAATCAAGTTATAGGTAAAATACAGCTGCTACCATTTCAAATTTAACCCAGGGAGGTAAATGCACTGTAAGACGATGAATTTTATGCTTTGAAGGCTCTATGTTTTGAAAGGCTATCATTCAGAATCTTAAACAGTGTGAATCTATGCAATCCCCATTTTAAGGCATTTTTTCTTAGATAATGTACAAGAAAAAGAGATTCAAACCAATAGAGCACTGATGTCATTCATGTTGGTCATGCAGATATGATAGGCTGAATACCAGTTTAAAGTCTGAAATTGAAACTGGATGAACACTGCAGAGTATACAGCTTCACTTGAAACTTGTGACAAAACAGTTGTTGAAATTAGTTTCTTTAATGAAAACAGATATATTCAATAGTAGATTCGAAGCAGGCAAATAAAGACTAAAAACCAGAAGGTATTTCAGTTGGTTCAGTGAACTTCTCTATAAACTAATCATAAAAAGAACAAAAATTGTAGGATTATCATTCAAATGCTTAGCCTTATCTTTACCAAGAAACATGCAGTCATGCTACTGAGGGCAATAACCCAATGATCATGGGTTTTTTTCAGTAATTTAATGCATGAAAAAGAATTCATACAAGATGCTTACTTTATATGCACACTGGAAATTCTCAAGAAAATATTGTAAATCTTCTTGAAAGAGCCACTCAAGAAGCTCAGGATTTTGTAAAAGACAGCATGTACTCAAAGTACCTTCCAGGTACAGCACTGACAGCATATTACAAACATGATCAGGTACAAAAATGATCATGGGATAGACTATCAGATGTCTCGTTCTTACACTTTTATGAAGCCAAAAGATTTAAACCAAAAATGGTCTATCTCTTTGTATTATGCCCTCCATCCCTTGTAGAATATTTTCTTTCTTTGGTTTTGTCTTTCCATTTGTTTCCTTTTCTTTCAGTTGCAGTATGAAGGAAAAGAGAGACTGTCTGTAGCAACTTTATTGACATTAAATAGTTTTGCATTGATATCCACATAGATTGGTAGCTGTCTGATTATTTTATGGAAAATATTAAAACAATTTTCATGAGGCTTAATGCAAGATCTGCTCTCCAAGTAGTAATCTGAGAGAATGACTTTTACAACTGCCACTAGATCTAAGTCTGGTCTTAATGCCATCAGAGAATAATTTAGGACAATATCTGAGCAAATAACAAGTTGAAAATAGCTATTCCATACCTAGGGAGAGACTCAACCACTGAGATGCTATGAAAAGACTGAAACACATATAAAAATAATTAAGCTTCAAAAATGAGGCATCTCCAAAAGATGTAGCAGTTATTAGCTATCCATTTCATAAAAGTAAAATATTAACATTAAAAATAAAATAAATCTGAGTTCTGTCTGTTGGAAAGGTAAAGAAAAAACAGCTAAGAACCATAGCAACTGAAAGGACAGGCTAGCAGTAAACCATTGATTTATTTCTGTATGTAAAATAATCCTGATAGTAAAGATTATCTTACCATAAACTTCTTACACTATACATAAATAAATTTATCTCTGAAGATTAGACTGTCAAATAGGAAACTTTTTATAGTCACATTTACAATGTAAGGCTTGTTGACTATGCCCTGCTAAGTGAATGGAAAAGTAAGCACTGACTTGTACAGAAGCAGGATTAAGCTGTAGTACTTGAGGCAATATGTACCATTTCTATGGGGATAATTCAAGTGAAAGATTATTATAGCAGGGGGAATACAAATTCTTCACTGAGCTTTGCTGTAGGCCTGTGTGGTTCATTTAAATGTAGCACAACTCCAGCTTTTGTAATATATGTTCCCCAAGTAAAGTAGGGCATCAGTTCAGAGTGAAGCTAAAATGTTTGTCATGTGAATTGTAAACAACAAGCAACAAGAAGAAAAATATAATGGAAGCAAAATCACACATCTCCACACTCCAGTCTGGCTACAAAAATTTAGTTTAAGCAGAAAAATCACTCACGTTAAACAATGGAGACTATCTAATAGAAACAGCACATATTAATACTGTCAGTGTGACAGATGGCTCTGCAGTACATAATAAAGTAAAAGACATTCTGACGAGAAAGAAGATGTATCTGATAATTTGCAAATCAGAATCCTGGCAGCACAGCAAGGGGAAGATAACTGAGTGCACTTTATGTTGGTGCATCTTTAATGCTTCACATTTCAAGACAATAAAATAATGGAGGTGAATACAAGTACTTGGAGAACTGAAAGGGGAAACAAAATATGTTTATCTGCTACTAATGATATACACTATAGCAGATTCTGGTTTGAAAAAATAATTCTATGTTTCTAAATAGCTCTATATTATCTATATGTGGGTATAGGTATGCATTGAAAATATTCTAATGAGTAACTTTATTCTAAAAAAATCTTTAAAGTTGTTACATTTAAAAAGTCAAAGGTTCCAACTTAGGAACAAGTAAATTTAAAACATGCTTAATTACAAGAATTTCTGTGTCTAACACTGTTGTTTTAACTTAAAACATACACAGAGATGCTCAGGATTTTTAATCAGTTTTCTCCAAAGGAAATCTCTTCCCCCAAAATATCAGATAGACTTAAATTATAAATTGTATGTTCAGATAGCTAGAAATGATTACAGTTAGTATATATTTTTACTGCATAGTATATAGCCAGTATATATCTTCCGTCTTCAATGAAAAATTTCAGGGTTTATTTCTTCAAAATGTACATTAGCCAGGGAGATTTTTAAAGAAGAAAAAATGCTGTGCACAAAATATTTTGTCTGTGACATATTTCCTAAAGTTATAAATTTGTACTAATGTTTAGTAAGTTTAATGGAGTTCTATTTGACAGAATTCTTTCCAGACTAATCACTGAGACTCAAGAGAAACAGGCAACAATGATTAACATTCCCCTAGTATTTTTGCCAACATCTGTACTGTTTTGTCAGTAGACATATACAGGTATCTAGTTATGAACATCTGCTATGGACATGGATGATGAAAAATGGTCACATCAATGAATTTGGCTTTTGTAGTGAAAAAAAGAGGACAAAAGGGATCAGAGAAGTTCAATAAAGTTTCTAAAATAATTTTTTTAAAAATTGTGTGTGTATATACATGTATTAAAAATAATAAATAACTGCTGGCAGTTGTACAACAATACAGAGGTAAAAAATACATAACCTCAGAAGAAGACAGAAACAGCTGCTACTGTGTTTCTGAATGCTGTGTACAGCTCTCAGAAAGATTTATGTTGACATCTGAGACTGCGAATTTCCATTAGAGTCGGACATGGGGACACAACTCTCATTTACTCTCCGTAAAAATGTATGAGTCCTGCTAAAGACATTTCATGTATCATAAGGATATGCAATAAAGGTGGTCTGAGAATTACTGCTCACTTGACCATTTTATGATTACAAACTAATGGCAATTATTGGGCTGTGAACTTGTAGTTACATTTAAGTAACTTATAAGCTGAACATTATGAAGTGCTGCTCTATCAAGCCTGACAAAAAGGTAGAGATGGTGTATCTCTACCATCTGAAAAATATTCAAGTCAAGACTTCAAGAAACATATATTTGAAGTTAGGTCTCTTAGTTTACATTTGGTCACTATATAAATGTACATGAAGCTAGTAAGTTAAGCCTCTAGGATCCAGGTCTCTATGCACATATAGACACCAGAGGTGACCCATGGATTTTTTGTTGACTAATACTTTTGTCACAAGTATCTTGAGAAACACAAAGAGAAATGGATAGCAGTACAATGTGTAATGAAAAATTATAGAGAAATATATTGGGTTTGTATGGGCAGGTTTTGCTAGCCATGGGGTGGCTAGCCAGGGGTGACTTCTGTGAGAAGCTGCCAGAAGCTTTCTCCATGACTAGGAGACCCAATCCCAGGCAGCTCCAAGACTGCTGCTGGCCAAGGCTGGTCAATTAGAAATGATGGTAGTGCTTCTGTGATAACACATTTAATAAGAAAAAGAAGTTACTGCTCAGATGTAATTGCAGCCAGAGAAGAGCGGGGGGAAAACACGTGAGACTAACAGCTCTGCAGACACCAAGGTCTGGAGAGAAGGAGGGGGGAAGATGTGCTCCAGGTGTCAGAGCTGAGATTCCCCTGCAGCCCATGGTGCAGACCATGGTGAGGCAGCTGTGCCTCTGCAGCCCAAGGAGGAGCAGGGGATGCCGAGATCCAACTGCAGCCCATGGAGGAGACCCATGGTGGAGCACGTGGATGCCTGAGAGGAGGCTGTGACCCCATGGGAGACCCATGCTGGAGCAGGGTCTTGGCAGGGACCTGCAGACCTCTGGAGAGAGGAGCTCCTGCTGGAGTAGCCTGTCCTTGAGGGACTCCACCCCATGGAAGAGTGACCCACATAGCAGCAGTTTGTGGAGAACTGTTGCCCATAAGATGGACTCACATTGAGAACTCACATGGAGAACTGTGTCCCATGGGAAGGACCCCATGTTGGAGTAGGGGAGGGACTTCTCTCCCTGATCAGCAGCAGAAACAACTTGTGATGAGCTGACCATAATGCCCATACCCTGCCTCCTTGCACCACCAGGGAAGGTGGTAGAGCAGCGAAGGAGGAAGAGGTGGGGGGAAGGTGTTTTCAAGGTTTAATTTTACTTCTCCTTATCCTGCTCTGATTTTGTTGGTAGTAAATTCAATTAATATCTCTAATTTGAGCCTGGTTGGCCTGTGATGGTATTTGATGAGCAATCTCTCCCAGTCCTTATCTCAACCTGTGAATCCTTGGTTATATTTTCTCTCCCCTGTACATTTTTGGAGGGGAGTGATAGGTTTTGGTGGGTATCTGGCACCCAGCCAGGGCCAACCAGCTACAAGAAGGTACACACTAACTAGATTTAAGTGACTAAGTTTAGAAGATAGTCTAGTGAGACAAGTGACATAAAGATACAACAAAAAGACAATTTAAAGCAAGAGCCTGCCAATTCCATTTGACAGCATGTAGAAGCTTGGTGGAACTATATAATTTTAATTAATTTCTTCAAGTAATCTATTTTCTGACATCAGACTTTTCAGAGCTAGGAATTAATACTCTAAGTCAGAAATGCAGTAAGAATGGCTACATACGTCAGGTTTAAAACTTTGCTGGAGGTTGTATAGACAGCTGCTGTACTGGTTTTAGCTTTGTTAATTTATGTCCTCATAGCTATTATGGTACTATGTTTTGGATTATTGCTGAGCAGCTTGCATAGCCTCAGGGCCTTTTCTGCTCCTCCAACCACCCCACCAGAGCACAGGCTGACGATGCTCAAGTAGCTGGGAGAGGACACAGCCAGGACCACTGCCCTAAACTGACCAAACGAACATCCTGTACCATATGGTGTCATGTTCAGCAACGACAGCTATGGAAAGAGGAAGGGAAGGACATTTGGAGTGATGGTGTTTGTCTTCCCATGTCACCATTACATATGATAGAGCCCTGCATTCCTGGATATGGCTGAATACCATGCCCATGGGAAATGGTGAATGAATTTCTTGGTTTGCTTTGTTTGTGTGTGCAGCTTTCTTTTCCCCATTAAACAGTCTTTATCTCAACCCGCAAGTTTTCTCAGTTCTACCCTTCTGTTTCTTTTGCCATTCCAACCCAGGGTAGTGAGCGCCACTGCGTGAGGCTCAGCTGCCTGCCAGGACTAACAGGCAGAAGTTACAACAAAGTATTCTTCTCCAGTAAATATAAATTAATTTTAAATGGACTGCTTTTTCATTTAAATTTACTATGGCACATAGAGATATTTAAAATTAATAGTAGTAAAGCTACCCTTGAAAATGTGTCCATCAGCCTTTAGTATTGCACCCAGTACATGATAGCAATTTATTTTTTGCTAATGAGTGAGATAAAGCCAGTCAGAATCAGTCAGATATAAATCTAACTGGTCAGCTCACTGATTTTTTCAATCATTAGATTTTGCACACCGTATGGTATTAGCTAGTTCCATGACTAGAAATCTGCCTGTTGCTGATTACTGTTTCTAAAGAAACAGCCTTTATCATTAGTATTTCTTCCCATTTTTGGACTAGAACTGTCATTTGATTATCTTTTTTTAATGGTATTTCAAATATAAAATTACCAGGATACATTGGATTTTTTTTAGGATTTAGTAGAGCTGATGCCAGCATTCTGTATTGTCAAGAATACAGTGATCCAGAAATAATCTTACAATATATGAAATAATCTTTCAAGACACTGAGGCATGTCAGTCAGTGAGTAACAGCATTAGCACACAAAAAACTCACACAAGGAGGTGAACATTTTTGCCAAAGAAACAAATCAAACATGAAAAATAGGAATTAGACTGAGAAAAAGGAAACATTAGAACCATAAAAATGACACGTTTCTAAAGAACTGGCTGGTCTGTGTAGCAAAGCATTTTCTCTCCTAGACAGAAAAGTTAGTTTTGCATAGTCCTGTGTGACAAGTTTTAAGCTTAAATATCAAACACTCTAATATATGTATTTTAACTCTTTGCATCCTGGACTTCAATAAAGAAACCAAATTAGAGTCTATGTATAGATAAGTCCTAAAATATGGTATTTGATATCTTTGTCAACTATACCATACTTGTGCTAAAGGAAGAACATTAAGAAACTAGCTACGTGGACAAAGCATGAGTAAGTAATATCCAGAACTGCAACTCATAGGACTTAAACTCTGAATGTGTAGGGAAGATGCTCCCAATATTAAACATAGAATTTTATATTTCCAGATAATTTAATCTCTACAGCAACTGATTTAAAATTTTGGTTGTAGTTCTAACTATACATTTAAGCTAAGTTTTCTGTTGTCATCAACAAAATATCACAAGTAAGCACTTGCAAGTCAGTCCCCACTTTCCACCACATACACACACATGATTCTGGGGTAGATTTAATGATGATAGGTGGAACATAGTTCAATTAAGGGTCAGGAAAGGTATTTAAATGAGCAATTAACAGTTCATGAACTAAAAAATTCTACAGATAAAGAGCAATTCTGAGAGAAAGATACTCCAAAGTTATCTAATGAGATGACCTTACCAATAAAAGTGATGGTAATACATATAGGAGACTAAATATGATTTCAAATTAGAAATTTGAGAGAGAAAATAGAGAAAAGATAAGAAAAAAATAGAAAGAAATCATCTTAAACGACTATGGTGGTACTCTACTTCCAAGGTATCCTTAAACAGAGGAAATAAAGCAAGCTTTTAACATTTGAAGATGTTTGTATCATTTATATAGTTTGTCAAAAAGCTTGGGCTTAGGATACATAACTGTGCTGAAAATCTAGAGCAAAGACAACAAAATAATTATTCACTTGACCTGTATTAGAGGAGAAAAGACTGTGAAAACCACTCATATATATACAAATCTACTGAAGACCAAGCATCTAGAAGTTCTACAGTAATGCAGGAGAAAAACTATAAGGAGATATTTCTCCAGTATTTTTCCAGTGTTCAAATGCTCAAGTTAGCTGAAAAGATGGGTTGTCACTCGGTTGCAGGCCATGACATCTATGTGTGTTTCCACCTAGCAATTTGGTTTGACTGCAGGAAGATCACCTTACATTAACAGCAAGGGGATAGTAAGCATTAATTTCAAACAAGCAATTACGATAATTTCAAAGATTTATGAAGAAAAATATTATTTATTCTGTAATTAATAAAATGTGAATTTGGCAGAAGTACAACTACAAGCCAGATACTGACTGAACAGAGTTATTTTGTCTTCAAATATATAAAGATAATAAAAGCATCCGCTAGATTTATGAAACAGATGAAATAAATACAAAATATAAAGTAAAATTAAAATATATTGATTTTGTGCTTTATTTATCTTTGACAATGAATTTAATATTTTAAACTGCAATTTTACAATTTAAGCTCAGTCTTCCAAGGAATATCTGCTTTTAATAATTAGGACCAGGATTTCTTCACTTTTAATATTAGACATTAAGCTGTGCTTTCAAAAACTTTTACCTGATACAGGGAGGTAATCACCAAGGAAATGGAAAGGGAGGAAATTAATCATTTAGTCAATGAGAAAGAAAGAATTATTCAAAGACAGAACCCAAAATTAAATGCACCTGTCCCCTTCCCCATGATTCTTGTTTTTCAGAAATGCAAGCTAAAAGGATGAAAGCAAGCTGTAGTTTTCCTCATTGCTACTTGAATAATTTGTTCAGTGGTGCCCTGTAGTATCATATTTGCCTCAACACAGTATTTGTAAAATATAAAAACACTGGAAAAATACTCCAGGTACTTCAACAGCTTTTCTGGCCTTACAGCTTAGTCCAGGAACTATACCCAGTGTTTCAAATGTTCCTTTCTACCCATAAATGTTATCCTTAATAACTAATGACTTCTTTGGCTTTTATATTCCTGCAGAAGCAAATGATTTTTAGAAGAGCTTAAGTTGGAGAGAAACTGAGACTGAACTAGATGATCTTGTTTAGTCAGCGAAACATAAGAACTAGAGCTCTCTTATGACACTAAAAATACCTCACTTTGGTTTAGCGTAATACTGTATCTTGTGGCAATTTATAATGAAGTGAAATATTTAATGTTTAATTTAAAAATATGTATTCACAAATAAAAATATGTCTTTACAAATGGAAATCATTTTTTCCTGTTTCTGTCTTCTACAGATATATTGTGTTTTCTAGTGTTTGTCTAATACTCCAAGGAGTTGAGAAGAAACTAGAGTACAAACCTGGTCATTGGAGGGGCCATAAATAGAACAGCTGACACCAAGTGCTTCTGTTGAAAACCACCCAGTGTAACTATGAAATGAATTGCCAGAAAACAAAGAAGAAAATCTCCCTCAGCAAGCAGTTAAAGATAAGTAATGATAATATACCTACTTATTGCACCATTTTCAAACTGATCAGGAACATGCACAGCTAATGACACCATGATTCATTTTCTGCTCCCACAATGAACAATGAATGTTATTTATGAATAAAGTTTTTAGAAGTGCATCAATCTTAATTCCACAGCTGCATCAAATGTATTTGTTTTTTGCCCTTATTATTTGAAATATGTTACATAACTGCTAATTTGCAGAGAAAATTAATGTTTTTATCAATCAGAGGTAAACCTTTGGTCAAGACCCATTTAAATAATTCACAAACAAGCTTAGCTCAGGATATGGGTTAGCATCAACACAGGAGGTAAGAACAGGCAGTTATTTACTGTGAGGGATCTATGCGTAGAACTTATGTGGTTCACTTTTCTTCTAAGAGATTTAATAAATATTTGAACAAAGAAGTGTGATGAGTATTTGACTTGAGAAATTCATAACCGAATGGTCCCCCAAAGAGTTCTTAATGAATAGATCAGCTTCTTAAGAATGAAACAGCAAAAAGATTCTATTGAGCATTTGGTGATGCTATTCTGTCTACTACTGTAACTGCTGGATACTGAGGCAGTACTTGGTTTTGTGGTTGCGAGTTTACCTGATCACCATGTAAATTGAAAGGGAGAACAGCTAAAGTGTTGCCGTGAGTCCTGAAAGCAATGCTGCATAGTGGTATCAAAAAGATGGGGATAACAGTGAGCATAATTTGAACTGCACAATCTTTAAAAGTGGAAATAACTTGTGACAAGATAAAATGCAGCTGGACAAAACTTCATACGGGCCCACATAGTGCAAATGATCTCACATGAGTTTTTAATAAAATTGACCATACACTTTGAAGAAAATGTGGAAATCAGCAGTGTTAAAATTTCAGCAATACTTCCATATTTGTATGTTTCTTTTGCTGTTTCCATTTTCTTGAAAAAATTGTTTCATAGCATTGCTAGTGATGATCCATGTCACAGAAAATGCCATAGCGGCAGTAACAAGTGCATATTCTAGTGGGAACATTCTTACTGTACTGATGGCTACTTCACACAGAAGGGAACTACTTAAATGTGAATGCATAAACATCAAAGACTAATAACACAGCAGGACTTGTTCTTTGCACCACCTTGTGTATTTAAAAACCGCTATTTCATTATGCTAATCATTTAATTCCATCTGTTGAATTCCTGCCAGCCACATGTCTAACATAATGACAGAATTTGTACTTCAGAGTGTCATTCACATGTCTACCATGCCTACGAATTTCTTCTAATGGATAATGCTATATGTATAAAAAAACTGTAATGCATGTCAAAATGGTAGGTGAAACATACCAATGGAGAAGGTATATCTTTTTAGGAGAAGTGACACAATATCTTAAAAAAAAGAAATAGGCCTGTGCCAGCTCTGCAGTTAGAGACAGGTGTCTCCTCCCCTCAGCAAGTAAAACTGCTCTGGCAACTCCCAAGCACTCCCAATGCAACATATGCTGCTGCTGCAGGTGTTCTTTGGCAGCACTGTGAGCTTAGCTCTTAAAAATGTTCTTGCTTAGTTATCATTTTATCAGATAGCCAACTTTCTTCCTGAGGAGAAAGACAAAATGGCTGAGGCTGAACTTCAAATGTTTTGCTAGCATAGATGCAATAAATGTGGGGAAAAAAACCCTCGCATTTCCAACCAACACAACTAGGGGGACAAAGAAATCTGTGTCATTCAAGAAGGCAGTAATTCTGGTAAAGAAGAAGTTCCTTTTGCAAGCACATATCTCTCCACCAGAGGGCTTTATTGGTATGATTATCCTAAAACTTCTTGCAGTCTCTTCAGCCATAATAGACTGGGATTTTGTAAGACAAGAAAAAAGAGCAGAGTTTTGTTCTTGCTTAGCTTTGAAGGCTACTTCAAAATAAATGTATTATTAAGGTCAAGATAATCTCTAATAACATAATTTGTCAGTTTAAATGAAGATGTTGATTTCCATGATAACTTTATCACTTATGTATATGAACATGTTCACAGAGCACACTCTTACAGATTATATGTACAGAATGGTACAGATAGCTGATGTTCTAAAAAGCACAACGTCAGCTGCTCAGTATCTAAAGTGAGGATTTAAAGAGATTATTTAAACATTAGTAAACTTTTTAATATTTTTTTTCTTTATAAAAAAAGGGAGAGGGATTTTTTTACATGGGTAGAGAGTGATACGGCAAATATTTAGTTTAGGTTGTAAGAAGAAATTCTTTACTCAGAGGGTAGTGAGATCTGGAACAGGTTCCGCAGAAAAGTTGTGGATGCCCCATTCCTGGAGGAGTTCAAGGCTAGATTGGATAGGGCCCTGAGTAATCTGGTCTAGTGGGTGGCATTGCTGCCCATGGGGCAGCTGGGGGAGTTGGAACAAGATGATCTTTAAGGTTCATTTCAACACAAGTCTTTTTTTTTTTATGGTTCTATGTTGTATTGCAAAGGGAGCTAAACTGAGAAAATTTCTTTATGAAGTTTATGTTTGCTTCTTGTAACCTTTTCTTAAAATTTCAAAATGAAAGTATGTTTTCTTGCAGAGGTCTCTAAGATTGGATAGAACTCCCTTCCTCTCCTCTCTGCATATCTGTACACTCGGGCTCTGTTAGAGGGAACAATTTGTCCACCAAAGTTCAATACTGGGTCCAGTATAATTTAGTTTATTCATCAATGACTTGGATGAAGGAGCAGAGGCCTCCTCAGTAAGTTCACTGAGGACACAAAGCTGGGGGGAGTGGATGATACCCCAGAGGGCTGTGCAGCCCTTCAGAAGGACCTTGACAAACTGGAGAGATGGGCAGAGAACTGTCTGAAATGCAACAGAGCCAAATGCAGGGTCCTGCACCTGGGGAGTTCCACACAAAACTTTGTTACTGTGCAGGTGACTGAGCACTGGAATAGATTGCCCAGAGAGGTTGTGGAATCTCCCTCACCGGCGATATTCAAGAACCATCTGGGCACAATCCTGTGCCATGTGCTCTAGGATGACCCTGCTTGAGCAGGGAGGTTGGCCCAGATGACCTTCTGTGGCCCCTTCCAACTTGACCCATTCTGTAATTCATGCTCTGACTTCTATTCTAACCCCCACAGTGATAAGCGAGGAGGAAATAGGTAGGAAGGAGTGGAAGCTTTGACAGTATATCAGCTACTATTCCTGAGTCAGGGAGATGAAAGGATGCTGCCTACACTGCAAAGTATTTGTTCACTACCGGACTCAGGATGCTTCCCTGTGTGAGCAGAAAAAAAATGCATATGAATGGTATATAATTTATGTTGGCATTCTAGCACCATCCCAATATATTTTTCCTTATTTGTGCTAGCCTCTGAACTCAGACCATGGCTGTGAGATGTATTTCCTGTAGCATTTTCTTACTATTTTTACAATTTTGGATTAATTGCAAGCTTTTATTTGTCTGTATGTATCACATAAGTCTCAAAAGACTGATGCTGCTACATTTTAAACAGAGCACTATATTGTACGTCCCATAGTTCTATTAATTACTGTGCTTTCGCTTTCAGTTTATGTTGTTTCTGAACAAGTGCAAGGTTCAGAGTGTGGCCTATGCTTAATAATTTCAAAGAGCTGCCTCTAGAAAATTCAGTGAATAAAGAATCTAAGTTAATGAAATGTATAAATAGTAAATGATAAGGTAATGCATGAGAAAACTGGTGAGTGCAAAATAGATCTAATCATGGAGATACTAAATGCTTTCAGAGAAGTACCCAATATTCAATAGTGCTTATCTTGGCTGAAATTCAGTCTTTGATACCTTTTACAATAGTATGATCGATCAGTGCTTGTAAGCCTTCAAGAAGTCTATTGAAGAGGCTTTGTCCTCTTGATTGGTGCTTTTTACCTTTGGCTATTCAGTATATTGTGTGAAGGATACAAAGTCAGACTAATAGGAACTTCTGAAAGAAACAGATAGATCCACTTTGCTTGGGGGAAACATCAATTCAAACTGGAAACAAAGATGAATGAAAATTGTAACAGAAATTTACAAACTTCAGTATTATTTAAAAAACGAAATATTAAATGTGCGTCATGTACATAGTGGTAGTGTTAAACGGTAATGGTAAATGTCAAATATTTAACACTTAACATCCTCTTTCATACCACCTATATCATAGAATGATAAAATCAGAGAATGGCCTGGGTTGGAAGGACCCTCAAAGATTTGCAATCCCCTGCAACAGGCAGGGACACCTTTCGTTAGACCAGATTGCTCAGAGCTCCATCCAACTTGGCCTTAAACATTGCTGAGGATGAATCATCCACAATATCTCCAGGCAACCTGTTTCAGTGCCTCATGACTCTCACAGTAAAGAATTTTTTACTAATATCTAATCTAAATCTACCCTATTTCAGTTTAAATCCACTCCTCCTTGTTCTGTCACTACATGCTCTTGTAAAAAGTCCCTCTCTAGCTTTCTTGTAGGCTCCCTTCAGGTGCTGGACGGCCACAATTAGGTCATGCCAAAGCCTTCTGTTTTCCAGGCCGAACAATCCCAGATCTCTCAGCCTTTGCTGATAGGAGAGGTGCTCCATCCTTCTGATCTACTTGGTAGGCTCCTCTGGACTCAGTCCAACAGGTTGATGTCCTTCCTGTGCTGGGGACCCCAGAGATGGATGCAGCACTGCAGGTGGGGTCTCACAAGAATGGAATAGAGGGGAAGAATCGCCATGCCACGCAATTTCAAAGTTATTATACATAAAATAAATAGTGACTGTAAATAGGGACATTGAAGAACCATTGACATCTGAACTACCTCCAGTTTATGCTGTTATATTTTAATGTAACATTTTCAATGCTCACATTTTCAAAAATAAAATTCAGGAGCTCTGAATTGAAGACTATATATATTTTCTGAACACCATGAAAATTTTTTGTGTATCAAGTGTTGTGCCCACATATTCATAGCAATGTCCAGAAGCCATTAGTCACCATTTGCTTCAGGAAATAAATTTATTTTTCCATGTAAAGGCACATTATTTTTTTACTTCCAGTGATAAGGCTTAATATAATAATTTAAAACATATAACCTAAACTCTGTTTATGCAGTATTTAGTATTGGAAATGTGGATTATTAATTTATTTTTCCAGATAAACACTTATTTTGCAACAAAGTAGTGTATATAAATATGCATATATATGTGTGTATAAATATATATATATATAGTCTTGCTGGTGCCAGTTTTTATTATGGGATTTTACTGTTGGAATCATGAGAAAAGGAGATGTCTGAAATAATATACCAAAAGCAAGTGCAGGATTCCTCCACTCCCTGCCAGCAATTGTTGGTCTCCTATTTGAAGGATAGATGCAGCTTGGAGAGGATTTTCTTTATTGTTTTGAAGCAGTTGGCTCTGAGTCTGAAGAAAACATCATGCTGAGCTACCAGGAGCTGCATTCATTCTCATTTGAAAGCAGGTCATGCATTCATCTTTTCTCTCAATTTCTGAATAACCTCAGCAATATGTGGCACACATGCTGCTTCAGCCCTCTGAAAGGACTCACATTGGTAGCATCCCTTAGCACACTTATTAGTGGTCTGGGCTGGTCTTCCTTTTACTTCAGATTCTAAGTTTCCACAATGAGGCAATTGTGAAGTCTGCCTATGTCATTAACTGATTTTTTTTTTTTTCAGGTAGAAACACTCAGCGTTTCCTCAAAACAAAGTGAAAAATAGTATAATCACTGCAAATTCTGTTATTCAGAAAGCATCCACAGATTTGAAGCAAAACCAAATGAACTGTCAGCATAGTACTCAGAACAACAGATTTAACAGTGTATTTTCATCTTCAACAGGAGTTCCATTACTGAGAACTCAATCTGGGAAGATATTTAGATCCTTTCCCCAAAGGTGTCTGTTGTTCTGTATCAGTCAGTGACATACTCAGAATTAGTACCCAAAAAGCTCTCAAAATTAGGAAGCATTGATTTTTACTTTTACGTCTTTTGTTTCTGTACTGTACATCAAGAAAAGAGGATTAGCGGCAGCAAATGGTAACTTAGCTACATATATCTAGTATATTGTACTGTATTCACACAGCTCTAAAGAATAAATTCAGGGAAGACAATGCAAATTGGAGGCCACTAAAACACCACACAGACTACTCCATTTTTCCCAGTTTGATTGTATAACAATTACAGCAGTGATAATCAGCTAAGGCAGTATGATGCTATTATTTGATCTCTTCTACTGATAGCAGCTCACTGTAGGTGTGGCTGTGCTTGTGACTGAACTACAAGACAAAGATCATGTTACTGATTTTACCACTCTATCCAAATAAAGTGTCTATTCAACTATTTAGAGATTATCCAGCTGGATCTCACAGCATGGGAAATTAACCTTTTCTAGGATCTACAACCTCTGCAATGTTAAGCTCACTAGCTGTTGGAGGCAATCTAGAAAAGACTCAGAAGATGGACAAGAAGGAGACAGCAAGACTAAACAACTGCTTCTGGAAGACATGCTTTGGAGCAGCCTCTTTCCAAACACATCTATTAAATATTTAATGAAATAAGTGTCAGACAACAAACAAAACAAGCAAATAAAATCAACAAAAATAAACAGCAAAAATAAAATCACAAACCAAAACAAAACCATCCAAAAACTGCCAAAACAAGCAGTGGCTGCCAGACTTCAGAATAACACAATGGATTCCTTTATGGCAATTTATAGGGAGTATTACCCATGAATCCAAAGAAAATAGTAACTGACAAAATTCACTTTTCCTTTAAGAGGGATACTACCATGATCATTTGGATTGCCTTCATTTGCTGTTCACTAACCAATAGGACAAGGGTAGACGAACTGTGCAGCTGCTGTAAGAGCATAATTTATATGCTGGTGTGTATGGGATATTGCTACCATGTGTTACAAAGATTGTCAATTTTTTAAAAGTGTGTACCTAAAGTTTCCTAACTGTTTCAGTGTAAATGAAAGAATCACCAATGAAAGTAGATACTTCTCTATTTTTCTTACATCATTGGTCAGCCACCCACCATCAATTAAGAAAAAGAAAGGTAATTTGCGAGGAAAATATATTGGCTGTTTTAGTACTTATAACAACATGGACATTTAAAAGTGTCAGTGGCCTTGGGTGATTTATTAGCTGGAAAAAGATTAATATTATGTTTACCTTTAAGAAGAAAAAGTGTAAAGGAAGACTGCACACTATAGGCCAATCACCTTAATCTCTGTGCCTGGAAAGGTCATGGGCAAAGTTTCTTGGAACCCATTTCCAAACATGTAAGGGACAGAAAGTTAATCAGGGGCATTTAACAAGTAATTATGAGCTTCTCAACCACTCCTCACTGGAATTACTCTCTAGACCCTTTACCAGCTTCTTTGAGCATGTTCCAGCACTTCAATGCCCCTTTTGTCATCAGGGGCCCAAAACTGAACACAGAATTCAATGTGCAATTTCACCCGAGCTAAGTACATGGCAATGACCCTTTCCCTAATCCTGCTGGCTGTGCTACTTCTGATACAAGTCTGGATGTCATTGGCCTTCTTGGCCACCTGGGTACGCTGCTGGCTCATGTCAGCCAGTCGTCAACCAGCACCTCCAGGACCTTTTTCACCAGGCAATTGATTCCTCTAACAACTGTTCTTACTGTTAAAGTCTGAGGCAAAGAAGGCATTAAGTGCCTCAGCTTTCCTCCGTTTTCACTGTTTCACTGTTTCCCCCCTCGCATCCAAGGAAGATTCTCCTTATCCCTCCTTTTGTTGCTAATGTATTTAAAGAAAAATTTGGGTTTTTTATGCCACTAGGAAGATTAAGTTTTACTCAAGCTTTGGTGCTTCCAATTTTCTACCTGCATAACGTCACGACATAGAAAATCATAGAATGGTTTGGGTTGGAGGGGGACCTTGAAGATCATTTACTTCCAACCTCCCTGCCATGGAGAGGGACACCTTTAACTAGACCAGGTAGACTACATCCTTGTAGTCTTCCTGAGTTGCCTGCCCCTACTTTGAAAGGCCACAAAAGGTCACAAACCCTCCTGTTTTTTTCCCCGAGTTCCAACCACAGCCCTCTGTTGATCCAATGTAGTCCTCACCCCCAGCACATCTTTCAGCACATGCACAGTATGAGACAGTCTATCCATTTGATTAAGATTATGAATAGAAAAAGAAAGCTTGCCTTTCTTCAAAACAAGTGAAAATAACAATATTTGTTACCAGTATTGGCGCTCATAGAATTTGTTCCACTGTCTGATTTTCCCAACTATCTAATTTTTATTTTGTCATTCAACCAGACTGTACCAGAAAAATTCTCAACAGTGCCTAATGTACCATGTCTGGTAGCCTTCCCATTGGAAAGAATTTCAGGAAAAAAAATCTGTAGATTGCTGGGATTACTCACCAATAAGCTATAAATTTAATTTCTCAGTTCAAACTGTTTTTATTTGCCAAACCTGGCAAGACCTAGAGTGAAAAACAGATGCTTCTCATTTTTTCCCCAGTGCCTGCAACTTCTCTATATTACAATATATTGCAATACAGACTATATTGTAATATAGAACATATTGTAATATAGAATATATTACAATGATACAACTAAGGCATTGCACAAGATTTATAGCATACTGTTTTTTTAAAAGTTTATCATTCTAAGCTAACTTCAGTGCTTGCATTGCCAATGTAGTGCCTAGAGTGCCACCCTAATTGCTTAATCTAGCTAGCTGTAGATACTTAAAATTGTTTAGAGGTGTACAAAACATAACACAGAACAAATGTTGTTACCAGCATGCAAGTAAAAGTGGGACAGAAAATAAATCAGTTTAATATTTAGAATAAAAAAAAATATTTTCATTCCAACAGACCGCTGGCAGTGAAGAATTATATTTTCTGCTCCTTAATTTCATAGCTTTGCAATTAACTAAGTTCTCTCAGTCCTCTACATTTACTTGGAAAGCAAAGATGGCTAAGTCTGTTTCTTGAAGTCTTTCTGTTCTCTTTATTTATTGTTTGGGACAAAACAGCAATTATATTTCTCACTGTAAGGCCATCACAAGAAGACTGTTGATGAGAAATGAGAAAAATAATAGGAATACTTAGTAGGAACCAAAGTACCTATTGTCTGAAGTACATATTCTGTAATGCTCACTGAGAAGACAGAGCACCTGCAATCATGCAGGAAACTGTTTCGGTGACATCTATCCAGAATGACTAATACTTGTTTTGGATAAACTGAGTTCTGGAAAAAATCAAAACAGAGAGACATGTAAAGCAATACACATGACTTGCACACCACTGTTAGAGATCACACCTATAACAGATGAACAATTTTTAATGGCAGACATGTGAAGGAAATATTGGAAAGGTGTTGAAATGTTACGGATACAGAAATCTCCATATTTAATGTAAAAATATTTTTAAATAACCTTTGGGAAGGATCTTGAACTTACGCTTCATGGCAATCACTGCCTCCAGCCAGTTAAACTGAGACCTACCTATATGTGGTGGTAGATGAAGAGTTGGGGAAAAATATATTTTTCTACTGAATTCCTCAAGCATTCCTCTGAAGTCTGGTTACAGTACAAGATCTGTACAGTACAAGAAGAACAAAATGAGGCTGAGGTCTGACCCTAAATGACAGTTCCTATGTTCCATTTTCTCTCCCCCAGTTCTCTAATATAATAATGAGTACAAAGAACTATGTTTCAATATTAGACAGAAAGTTATTGAAAATTATATCAAAAATGAAATTAAAAGTTTTACTTGAATGCTCAAACCCTGAGGAAGATTATTTTACAAGAGTTATGTGTCTTGTTTCTAGCATTAGTGCTTCCTAAGATAAGGTACTTCAGCATGAAGTAATTAATGTGTACACGGAGGAAAAAAACAAGTCTATAGCTGGTACTACCTGGTACTATATACTACATTATCTTCTGAAGGGAAAATGCTATTTTCCTGTGTTGAGCTCCTGGGAAAAGCACCTAATTCACCAGTGCAGGTGAATGGAAACTAGGTGAACACTGATCTTTAGCTGTGTCCTACATAACTGAAATTGAGATTTTCAGCATGAAATCTTCAGGAAATAGCAAAGCATTTCAGGTAAACCCATATAAAGAAAGAATATGTAATTCCAGTTACATTAATATACACAATTTATGACACTTTAGAGAAATTCTAGTAGAATTAAATTGTGAGTAACATCCAGGCATAGAACACAATGCCTTATATGTGTATTTTTAAATTTGATTAAATAGTATTTGTAATTACTAAATGGCTTTATGCATAAAAGTATCCTTCCAGTATTACTACTCAGTCAGATGGACTTATTTATACTTATTTATAAACAGAGTCAAATTCTAAGGTAGTAACTAATCACAGTCATGCATATTGGCATATACATGTGCTTGTAAAAAATTGTATGGCTCCCCTGGAGACTAATTCTGAAATGTCCATTTTCAATGCTGAACTTAGATGGAAAAAATATTTTTTTGCTTATTATTTTGGGCTTCAAAAATGACCAAGTTACCTGGATAATACCCTCTTTTCCCTTTTTTTCTCCCTTTCTTTTTCCCTTGTCTGTGCCCTTGCCCATCTCTAAAAAGTATCCATCTGTACATCTGAAAGACAAAGTAAGCTTGCTCTTTAAAAAAAATTTTAAAAAAAAGCTCTAATTTTTTTAGACTTCATTTTCTCACCTTTTTAAATGCAGGATACAGAAAAATGAAATAGTCCTAAGCTACCCTTTTTCAATAAATGCCCTTTAAAAAACAAAACCCAGTCAATCAATCAATCAAATAAACCTGCAGAAATTCTGTTGTTTTAAGCAATGACCCAAAATGGAATGTCTTTCAAGTTCTTTATGCTACCAAGGTCAATGGACAAGTGAATGCAGCTTAGAAAAAGCCTTTTTTATACAGACAAGTTGAAACACTAGTACTTCTATCTTGGTCTTAAAATAAGGAGTAATATTTTCCATTGCTTTTTTATATTTCTTGCAACTATTTTTATTATAAAAAGTGAGCATAGCCATTTAATTATTCAAAAATACCCTCAAGGATTCTAGTAAACTGTTGTCTTGTAGTCCGAGTTAGCAGATTTCATATGAAGCACAGCCCTTTTTTTCAAATTGAGGGCTGTCACTCAAGATACAAGGTAGTAAATTTCTTATTTTTGTAAAATGCCAGTAGGTTTCAACTCTGGAAAACAGTAAATAAGGGATTTTAAACCATAACATAATAAACATCTTCAACTGCCACTTTATATGACTTGTTAACTTAATACGACCAAATACAATAATCTTATTTTTAAATGATGTAAATTCTGCGATAGGTTTCTTGCTGCTTTTGTAAACAGTCACTATAAAATGCTAAGTCAGTTCACTCTCAGAAGTATATTTTTCATTTGTGTACATGTACTTGGAAGATACATTTTAGAAAGAAAAAAAGAATGCCAAAAATATGACAAAGTTTTGAAGATTAACAGCAAAAATATCAAAAGTCATATATCTTTGAACCACTTGTGTAATATTCTTTAGTATTTCACATGGTATGCTGAATAAATAAGCAGCATATTATATCTCAAAATGCTGTGAAATTTTAAATCTTTTTCTAGGTCTTGGATTTTACTTATGTATTGATGTTTTGGTTAATGTTGAATTAAATATTCTCTGTGTATGACTAGAAAAAACCGAAATGTTCTGTTACAGGTAGATTCCCACTTGTTTAGTCCCTGCATCTTGTATAGTGCGGATGTGAATGTGATTCCCACTAGCTATTTTTATTTGGCTTCTGTACCATAAAGTCACAAAA
This sequence comes from Corvus kubaryi, assembly GCF_017639235.1. Classification (NCBI taxonomy): domain Eukaryota; kingdom Metazoa; phylum Chordata; class Aves; order Passeriformes; family Corvidae; genus Corvus; species Corvus kubaryi. The sequence goes on from NW_024582091.1 coordinate 7,409,881, forward strand.
CAACTTAGCTATAAAAACAAAACCAAAACCCCAAACCAGTATATAGATAAAGGCATCCTTTGTCTTTTCAGGCAATGAATTTTTAAAAGGTTTGCTTAAAAAAGAGAATATAACAATTGGCAATAGCTGTTCAGATGTAAGATTTAAAATGGTTTTATTCTGGGACTGGGCAGATGGGTGATTTGTATTAGATTTGTGTTTTGCTTTTGGGTGTTTTTTTTCCTACTAGATTTTAGTGCCTCATTTCCAGACACTGCTGTCTGCATTTTTGTAGACAATGCTAATTCTCTAGCAGATTGCACTTTACTGTTGAATTTTAGAACAGTAAAACTATAAGGAGAGTGGGTAATTTTAACTAGATGGAGTGCTGCCATTGTAAATATCACTAGTAAAGGGTGAAAAAACATAAAGCATGCATTTATTTAAAAAAACCCCTATGTATATAGACATGTTTGGGATATGTTTCTTAATGCCTTGCCTTTCTTCATGCTCCACTTTAACAGCTTCTAACCATTTTCAATTTTCCATATTTCCCTTTTGTTATTTAATTAGCTAAATATCACAGTGGGTGTTTTAAATTTTTTGATATGTTTGCATATCAAAACATATAATCTACTTAAGTGACAGAACAATAATTTTTCTCTACCTTTGCCCAGAAGGTCTAGGAGACAGGTATTCCATCAGGCATAATGTATACATTAAACATCTTTAGATACATTATTTGCTTGGTTTACATATTTATTCCAAATCCTGTGATTTTCACCTTCTGGTTAATTTGCTAATAACAGGCACAACTCCTCCAAAACAGATCTGTTGCCTCTTTATGACTATGATAGATTCCCTTACCCTTCATGCAACATCATACAAAAAGAGCAACATATCAATTTGATATTCTTCTCAAAAATACTTCTAAAAAATATTTCTAAAATAATTCAGAAAAATAATTCACTTGGAAAACTACTTTTTTTTAATTTCACGTTAACCTTCTTATGATTACAATTCTGTTTACAGTTGAATGTATAGAGATACGTTAAGACTAACAGTAAGTGCAGTTTTTAAATTAATTGTTTATATTAGCAGCTAGCAAATAAAGACTATGATGGGCTTGTGCTTTTTTCTCTTATAAGCTTGTCATGTAGGTAAGAAAAATACAGGCCAAGATGTGCATTTTTATTATATTATTTCATTTGATAGTGTTACAGTTAGTATTTTTCATACGAAGACGCATTTGTCATTATAAAATGGAATAAATAATTATAAATTGTCATGAACATAATTACCTATTCTTATTGATCTGACAGTAAGAATGAGATTTTGATTTTAAAAAAAGTGTGATGTAATGAAAAATCATGTATATATACATTTATATGCCTATATATGATATATGATATATTGTAATGACACATACAGTAGTATAGACACGTGTAGCATGCCAACTTTAACTATTCTCCATGGAAACTACGTTTTATTAATAGCCAACTTAAGAGTAATACTGAAGCACCTGTGTTCCCTTTCCTCACAGCATCAGTGGAAATTTAGTTGCTGTTGTTACCGGAGTGTCTTGGGATGACTATCAGAGGACGTTCATTTTGGATGTTCCTCTGAATTTGTCTCAAACCAGGACAGGGAGGAATAGAGAAGGAGAAAGAAAACATGCCATTGTATAAGTCACAGCATGGCCCATAGCCTGGATACTGTGTGTACTTCTCTTCCCGTTGTCTTAGTAAAAGGAAAGTAGGAATTAAAAAGCCTTGAAAAAGGGTGACAAGGATGACTAAAAGTTTATGATGGCTTCTGAAGGAGGAAGGACTGGGAAAACATGAAACCTTTACCCTAGAAAGCAAGGGGCATGGGACAATGTGGCAGTGGCCCACAAAAACAACGGAAGTTTGGCTTGGAATCATCTTTTCATTCTCCTTTTCCACACTAGACATGGGATAAAGCTGGCAGCAGCAGTGATTAAAATTTAAAATAGGGAGGTATTATTCTATGCAACAGGTGAGACCTGTGGGTCTGTTTGTTCTACCATTTGGCACAGAACAGCTGATATGGGCAGGGATCTATGGGGATTGGGTAGTCAAAGCCCCCTCCTCAGAAGAAAGGTTTATATATGTTCAAGGGAAGATGGTGTAAGTAAGACTCACTGACTTCTATTGAGTGAATCAAAACAGGCTGAGGAAAACCCTCATTTGAGAGAACATGGGAGAATACTGGAGGACAAATAACGTGTGCACTTTTCATACTTTTTCCCAGCAATCCCCTTAGGGCCACTGCTAGAAATAGCATACAAGATTTTATGGTTCTTGGCTTGAATCCATAAACACCTTCTTTTATTTTCATGTAACATATTATATATATAAACAATGAAAACATTAAAACATTCATGCTTCATTAAGTGTTAAAAACTAGGCAGTCAATTATGAAAATAGCAGAATCCATCTTGTTATCTACATATAAATGGAGGGGCATCTGTTTTCATAGATGAAACAGAGCGTACTGCATACATATTCACAGTTCATACAAATGTGAGAACCTACTGTTTTATGGCTTGCCAGTTTTAAGAGATTCAAAGGATCCATTGAAGTTGTTTCTTCCATATAATAGAATGACTCGCGTATTACATTTATTGCAGTGCTCTGAGAAATTTAGATGCATAGCTCTGTGTAATGTGTACTCTGCAGATTTGGTCAGGCCTTGCAAGCTGTCTATCACCATCTAAATGAAATGAAACTTTTCAATTAGCAATCTTCCAGCAGATGCTTTTACTGTTACCCAGCATGTAAGACCTGAGTGAATCTCAAAACAAATACTTTACCATTAAGTCACTTTTTGAGTTTGTGGGGGCACACAGCTGTGTAAATGTTCCCCATGCTAAGCCTTTCAAAGTACAGGAGAACCTTTTGTATATCACCTGGAGAGCCAGCTGACATGAACAACTTCAAAGAATAGTTCTATTCCCTTTGGGGTAAAGGACACATGTACAGTACTGATAAATTACATTTCTGTTTAAAAACACTACCAAACCCTAAACAAGTTTGATTCTTCAAAAAAAAAAAATTGTTACAGTTGCCTAGGTTGCCCTACAAGACTGCACTGCTAGGGTCCCCCCACAACTATTTGCTTCATACTAGTAGTATATTGTTTACCTTATACATGCTCTAAGACAAGCAATTCTACATTACTATTTCTTACCTTATATGCTTATATATATGTGTGTCTGCATACCACAGCCACAGAGTAATACGTCTTCCAGACTCCAGTTTTGTGCTCATACAGCATCTCCATGCTTGAATTGTTTTAATCCCTTTCCTAGATCCCTGGAGAGGTCCTAGCTAATTATGAGGCCTCCTGCTCCTTGCTCAAACAGATCAAGAAAATTAGAACACAAAGGTGCTGGAAACAAGATGCTCTAGAATCTAACCTTTGCTTCCTTATCAGTAGAATAAAAGAATAGATAGGTAGACATCATAATGAATGTTTAAAAATAATCTCAGTTTATTTGGGGGAAATGTAGAATAATATATTCCTATTTTAGATTTTTTTCTAAGATCTCATGAGCTGAAAGGAAAAAAACTTGGCATTTTTTTGATCAGTAATCCTGTTGACCAAATATTCACTCTTACTGTCTTGAGTAAAAAATAATCTTGTAAAGATGCTGCCAAAAAAGCTTCAGTTCTGAAACAAATTATATAGTCAAATATAATCCAAAAAGTGCATTTAAAAAGCACCAGTCTTCTTTGTGAATCAAAAGATAGGGTCAAACTTTCTTGTGACTCATCACACCTCTCAGACCCACAAACTTAAAGCAATAAATATATTTAAATTATGAAAAAATTGAAAAAGACAGAATGACATCAAAAGTTTCCTCTGTTTTCCCTAAAAAACCCAATTACAAAGCCCATACATGCTACGAAGTGCTGAAAAAGTACAATGAAGCTATAATATTAAAGAACCTGATCTAAGGCAAGACCTGTACTGGGGCTGTTGACATTATTTTCACCTGATCAGACTGAAAGCACTACCCAGATAACCCTTCCAAGACACTATGTCTTCTCAACGTAGTCAGCAGGAAGTACCTGAAATGCACATTTGAAAAAGGCCAATACAAGAATGAGTGAGGAAGGAGGAATATTTTATATTATTATCATGCTTACATTTTGAAATTCCAAGCCAAACATACTGAATGGTCAGCGACCAAAAGATGAGAAAGTGTGGATGAGCCAACTGTGGATCAAATAGAATGAGAAATTTCAGAGTATTTTATGTAAACAGTTTCTTTTCTTCAGAACACTTGGAACATACCATGAAAAGGCTTTGGAATTCCTATTACATATTCATTATATCAATCATCTGTATATTGGATTGAATTGCCTTCTGAAAGGCCCCCTGAGCCCAATGTTATCTTTATTATTAATTTGCTGATTCATATAATGTTTATTGTTGTGGCAGCCAGCACCTTTAATTAAGAAGACTGAAATACAAAGGAAGGTAGGTGGGCATCCTTTCAGATGGTAATCTGTTTCCTGAAGCACAGATTCAGTGGCAATCTGCCCAGGATAGAACTGAATTACAACTCCCAGCATCCCTCTCCTTTCCAATGAGTTGTTTTATTTGTATATCAAGGGTTTGAAGACAGAAAGATATTTCAGATAACACACAATTCAAGGACTATCCCAAAGGGTATTTTTCATATTCATTTCAGGAAGTAGCCTGTAGGGTTGTTCATGTAATTAATTCACATGTAATTCAAGGAAAGTTGAACTGTTCATTGTACTACTGAGTAAAATATCACATACATCATAGCTGAAGCTGGCAGTGGTGCTCACAGTTAAGGCAGCCTGACACTTGCCCATTACTACACCATTTCAACTACTTCCTATTTCCTGATCTACCAGCCACAAAATTGAAACATCCCAAGACATATCCCCAAAACAAGAAGACTCTAAGCAATATTGGATTAATGTCTTTTTGCTTCCTATTCCACAGTGTGTAACAGGCATTACGACTCATTATGCATTTGAATGTTTGTGGTGTTTTGCTAGAGTAGGAGATCTTTCTCTCTTCCTTTTTTTTTTTCAATTCCACTTTTCCATCCTCCATGTAACTCCTATCCTCCAGTCTGTACATGAGCATGGTTCAGACTGCTTAAAACATGTGGACAGAAGGGTCCAAAAGGAGTAGGGTTTACATTGTAACATTCATAGTACAGGAGCAAACCTGACTTTATGATCTTTTTATATTTCTTACTTCTACTTGTACACGTTACTTGGAATGGTAGCACCTGCTGAAGGATAGGAAAGGGAGTTACATTTTTTTTCTAAAGCGTATCAATATAGGAGAGGAAATCAGCTGAAAAAGTCCTTTCCCTGGTCCCCATCAGAAGAAATTGATGTATCAAGTATGTCACTTCTTTTTGCAGGATCATAACAATACCTTACATCAACCTACCTTACTGTAGTCTTACTACACTCCTGGAAACCTTTGTAATCTTGGCAACACTAAAAATTCTGATTATAATTGCTTCCAAATTCCCTGACTCTGGTTCCATGATGTCCTCCTGATGGTCAATGCTGGGCTCAGAAGCAAGTGCCAGGTAAATACCTTACAATGTTTGGCATAAGCTCCCAAGCAGAAAAGGAGAGAAATAAAAGCAATTTCATTTAATTCAGAGGATTCATCTGTGAAAGAAGAAAGGATGCTGTAGTACATAAAACTTGAAAAAAAGGAGTTGTCTCGGGGTGACTTTATGATGTGTATCCCCTATCGCTGCTCTATGCCCAGAAATTATTTTTGTGCCTTTCTGTGCCTTTAAACTGAGCCTGAGAGGGAGGAGAGGAAAAAAAACCTGAGGGAACTCTTCAAAGCAGTTTGTTCAAGGACACAGAGATACAGACTCCTTTGCTTCTGTGGCAGCAAGCAGCAAGAGCGGAAAAGCACCCTTTTTTTCAGCCAGTTTTTCAGCTCTTTTTTATCCGGAGGGAGACGGAGAGTTGAACTTTGTTTTCCTGGGACTTTGGTTTTTTCCCTTCTTCTCTTCTGGACTGTTTCAACATCAGAACATTTCGGGAGAGTTCTCCACCGAGGCCCTGGAGGTGGGCACAAGACCCAGCCCCAAGGAGGAGGAGAGAGACCACATCTACAGAAGGACTCGGAAATTTTCCCAGGTTTCTCTCCACAGTGAGAGGTTTTATTTTTTATCATTATTATCCTTCTCCCGTGTGTTTGTTAAATAAATAGTTTTTATCTCTTTCACTTTCCTCCGAGGAAAATTTATTTTTTCCCCGAACCTGATGGGGGAAGGATAGTTGTAACCTGCCTTCTATAAGAGGATATTTTTCCTCCAAATTTGTCCAAACCAGCACAGGAGTCTACAGTGAACATGAGCCAGGAAAGAAGAAATAGGAGAATACACAGGATTGAATTTTCAAACTGGTGATCAAACGAAAATGAGCAAAACAAATTATCAGACATCTGAGTCACAACAGAAGTCTTTGTGCAGGTAGTAGCCCACTGCAGAATTAAAAGAGTGTGAATTACTTTAGCACGTATTGAAAGGTTTGAGCCAAACCATCATATTTTTGAGTTGGCATGGGTTAAACACTATTTAATATCTTCATCAGTGACATACATAGTGGGATCAAGGGCACCCTCAGCAAGTTTGCATATGACACCAAGCTGAGTGCTGCAGTTGATTCACAGGAGTAAAGTACCCCGAGGGACCTTGAACATATGATTGTATAGGAGAAGATATTTGTTTCCTTCTTAGGAATGTTTATAAAATAAGTTCTTAGTATTTAATATTTCTACAAATGTAGCAATTGAAAAGGGACTTGGATATTAAGATTTGATATAATAATGTACACAGTCTATAAAGTAGCCTAATTTTAAAGCTATATTAGAAGTATATAAGCTATAAAATTACATGTATTTAGGCAGAAGTCTTTAACAGCTGGAGAATGATGATGACGGATCTTAGGAAGTTGCTTTGGATATGTGTATGTGCACACATAGTATATAAATTACTTATCATCTAAATTTGATTGCAACTTAATTTTCCCTTTGAGTACAAAACACATGAGTACATACATATCTGTAAACATAATAATTTTAAATATTTTAGGGTCACTTTATGTTAGAAATTTCCACATATGATTCCAAAAAGCACTTGAAGATAACTTTTCAGATAGAAGGGTCTCATGTTAAGCAGTGAATGGTTTAAAATAACATTATTTTTGAGCATTAGACTGAGCACCAAATCCATTTGAGTTCGCAAAGTGCACACAGTATCAGTACTGCCCTGAAATATTAACAAAACAATTTGTATTAACTAAACCAATTATATGACAGTATTTATACTTACCTGCAATGAAAAGTTCTTCCAGGTCCATCAACACATACACCTCCATTGTAACACAGAACTGAGTTCAGTGTAGACTCACTGCAAACATCAACATCAACTTCACAAAACCTGCCAGTGTACCCAGTCAGGCAAGTACAAACAAATGCATTGATGGCATCTTGACAAGAACCTCCATTAATGCAGGGAGCAGATTCACATTCCTGAGAAAAGAAAGAATAATAATACATTGATTACACATCTTTAAAACACATTAGTTACTCATTCATCTCAACAGCAAGAGACTGAATCTGCAGATTAGAAAAAGTATCGGACTTTTTTATTGTCTGATAAACAGAAGTCTCTAATTTGGGACAATTTTTTGTTTATATAGAGATCCTTTGATTACAACTCACACTCACTATATTTGTTCCTACTCATTAATCTTGCAGAGATGCAAATATAGCTTTATATATGCAGTCTTACAGCCAAAAGTATGCAATTCCACTCATAATTAAATTTTTAAAGCATGTTTTTGAGCCACAGTCTATACAATTATTTCTTCTAATTTTTTGCATTAGGGCTGACTGCTGTAAAAAAAAACACATTAGCAAAGCAATTCTGGACAGAATAAAGAATTATATAAATGAATGCACACAAGCCTTTTATCAGGATTTCCTGATAAATATTTTCTCATTGTCAATTAATGCATAATATTGCAAATAGAAACGTGAAAATGTTTATGTGTTCACATAATAACAATTTCCTCTGATAAAGCTAATGTAAAAATCAGCAAATTCAAACCACGCAAATTAGCAGCAAGTTCATATTTCTCCAGAATTACAGGAGAGTTAGTGCAATAGCCAGTGCAAAAAATGTGGGTTTGCCCTTGAGCACAGAAACCTACGTTTTACCTGTACCCGAAAGGAGTTGTATTTTGCAGCTACAACCCAAATAATCTAGCTAAATCCAGTATTCGAAATTTACTTTCACACTCCCGTAACTTTAGAAGGTTTAATTCTTTAAAGATATCCAAGGGCACTCACATTTCCTGCAGGTACCACAGTAGCTTTGACAGAATGTAAATGCAGATATCCATGGGGAATTGTGAAAAAACAACTTATTTTCCTATAAGCTCTCCATCTGGGTGTATATAGGATGATTTATTAGTGAGCATTACATAAGCTAATTGAATTATATATCCCACAGGAAGATGGAGATAGTCCTACAGACTGCCAAAAATCCTGTGTCTAGGTTCTAGAAGTAGTCTTTTGCTATATTAATTACATTTTTTGTTGGCAGACAGTAGTGTCCTTTTTTTGTTTATAAAAAGATCTCAATTCTCAGTTCCAACTCCCTGATTTTTTTCTATTCCATTAACTTGTCTAGTCTTCTTAATTTGTATTCACTAGTATTCTACACTACAAACCCAAAATTAATTTATTCTCATTAGCAGAATAAATTAAATATATATCAATTAATGGATCAAATATGATTCAAAAGTTAAAGTCCAAAAAATACCAAAATCATCAAAGTAACTAAGGATAAAGCTCAGACAAATGCTCTCAGCTTTCATTCAATACACTATCACAGTTGTACCAAGTTGTGAACAATGCAAAACCTTTTTATTTTCTTTTGTGAAATGTATTGTTCTTTTAAGATTTTACAGTAAGATAAATGTCAGACAGTTTTTAGGAAAGAAATCACACCTATCACTTTCCAGTATATTCTGATGTGCTGCAGCTAAAAGTTCATCATTAGACTCACAAAAAACCAGAATACACGATACCCAGAGACTTGCTAGTCTGAACTGCTCTTAACTCATGAAAGAAAATTTGTGTCAGTGAAAAGACAGAACTATGTTAAAAATGCCACAGATAACTTTATTGCAAAGTTCATGAGATACCACACTACCACCAAATGCTGTAGTTTGTAGTTTAAAGAACAAGGACATGAAATGACAAACTGAAGTTGCAAGATAATTGTTACCAAGTCTTGCCTGTCTTAGATCCCATGAGAGACCAATTTTACACAATGACATTAGGGAATAGCTGACTGCAGAAAATTCCCAACTACCCTGATTCTCTGAAGATAAGCTCACTGAAACACCAATCACTTTGTCTTCCTTTATATAATGGGAGATTGAATCTTAACTATGACCCCAAACCAGACAGTTGCCAAATCAGAACAACAATTGTAGGGACTCGTGGTCCTAGAAACATTGTCTCTCTTCTTCAGTACAGTAGGAGAAAAATACTTTCTTGATCACCTCAGGTGCCCAGTTCCCAACCTAATAAGATATTTTTTAACCTTTTCTTGCTTAGAAGTGATCAGATAAATTATTCATAGGAAAATTGTCTCTGAATAACTAAGAAAAATGAAAACTACAAGAATAACATTCAAAAAGATGGGTCATTTTATCTTTTGCAAAACACAAATTTCTTGATACATAGGAGTGTCACAATTACTGACTTACTCATCCTTAAATTTGTACGTTCTTATATTAATGGGGTCTTTTCAATGTTTACTAAATCTGAAACTTTAATTTCAATTTGAAAATGCATAATTTTTCATCTTCAGAGACAAAATCTTAATCTGACAGCAAACCTCTTAAGACTTTGTTCAAGTTCTACTAACAATTTGCTAGCAATAAATGTTTAGGAACCAAAAAAAAAGAACCAAAGACACATACACAGACAAAAAAACCCCAAAACCAAAAAATCCACCAAGCAAAAAAACCCCACCACAAAGTAAATAATACCAAAATGAAACTCCCCTCAAAAGGCACAAAATTACTGTCAGCACTGTGTTGGAGTTCTCAGCAGAATTATTCCATTTAGAAAGCAGAGAACATGCTAAGACCTCCAGGTCCCACTGAGCAGTCATAACATTGAGAGGTCAAGGGGCAACAGTGTCAGCTTTGGTCTGCAACTTGTTTTCTTCCTCAGAACTTTCTACAAACATTAAGTACTCTTTTTAATTACTATCTTTCAGATACCTTAATTTTTTTCAAGCCCTACTTTCATTTTTAGTTTCCTCTGACAACACAGAAAATCTCACTGTATGATTGGGTTGCCTTCGGCTCACCCAGCTGTGGCCAGGAGACCCAAGGCCTCCCTGTGGCCATGGCAGCATTGAGGCCCTGTGTGCATGTGCCGGACTCTCCAAATTCACACCCACCTGGCCTCATCACTCTGGCCCAAGCAGCAACACACTGTTACAGGCCTGGCAGACAGCTTTGTTTAACACAAGTCATTAAGATAACTCGGGTATCTCTCTGCTGCAGTCTTGTTAAAATAGCTTAGTGCGGCAAGGTTTTGCTTGCAGTGGGTGGGGGGGCTGCAGGGTGGGGCCGCTTTGTGAGGGGAGGCCAGGGCTGTGCCAGCCGGACACAGCCAGTTCCAGCCGGATCCAACCACCCACCGCAGGGCACGGCTGAGCCCACGCCCGGGGCGGGGCAATGTGTTTAGAAAGGGTATAAAACGGTGAGGAAAATCATCAGAGACAGGAGTGAGAAAAAAAGTGTGAAAAAACCCCTTGCAGTCATAAAGGTCAGAGAAGAAGGAGAGGGAGGCGGTGTCCACCAGGGATCCCCAGGAAGGTCCTGGAGAAGACCATTGTGAAGCAGGTCGGCCCCTTCTAGCCCACAAAGGACCACACAGGAACATATATCCACGCTGCCATGGGTGTGACACCACACCACAGCAGGGGGATGTGCCCCAAAGGAGGCTGCAGCCCATGGAGAGCCCATGCTTGACCATGCTCCTGGCAGGAGCTGCAGCCTGTGGAGAGGAGGCTCTGCAGAAGAACGTGTTCCAGCAGGTTGGAAGGAAAGTCTTTTAGTTTTTCATTGACAGTAAATTAAATTAATCTTCCCCAGGCTGAGTCTGTTTTTCTTGTGACAATAATCGGTGACCATGACCAATCTTCCTGTCCTTATCTTGACCCACAAGCTTCCTTTCTTATTTCCTCCCTCTCTCCTGATAAGGAGGGGGAGTGCTGGAGTGGCTGTGTGGATGTCTGGCAGCCAGACAAAGGGAACTCATCATACCTGGGTATTCATAGGCTGTAAAACTTTCTTTTCTGTCCTATTAGAGCAAGTAACTTGTCCAAAAAGAGCTATAATGCCTAGCTTTCCTGTGGCCATCATTGCCCCTTTTTCTTTTTCCCTTTCTGTTTTGTTTGTTCTGTTCAAGGGCAGCTTCAGTCAAACCAGGGCTACAGCCACCCACAGCCAAGGAAACCACAACAGAAAAGCAGCTCCTAACGCCTCATCTTCTCATCTTTTTCTTGTTCTGAAGGGGTTTGTTCCTTCCACTGTCACCAAACAAACCCAAAAAAACTCCACCCTTATTGACTTCAGTTGGGGTGCTCTGCTTATTCCTCAACCTTCCTCACATCTTTTAGAGATGCCCACTACTCACACTTTACAGCCTACCATTGCTCCCCTTCCCAGCTCATCTTTAAAAGCATGGATGGCTTTAATAAGCTCCAACATAAGGAAATGATTCAACAAAATAGAAGTTAAATAATTGTAATTACTTGCATAGAGTTTTTAGCAACTCTTCATGAGTCTGACACACTTTATACTCATTCAAGTATCTTTTGAGTTTTCTCATCTGACCTCGTAGGAGTAAAGCAGGAGGGGTCCCTTTCAGTATGCATTTGTTATTCTGAGTTTGGTATTTTTTTTCTGTGCAGCATGAGCTTTCTCCATTTTGACCTAGCAAGGAATCCTTTGAGTTTATGTGTTGTTAACAAGTAATGACCTTGGAAAAGATTTAAAAATTATAATGGACAAACTATCAGCATGAACTCCTGTTGGAATGCTATGGAAAAAATTGCTAATTCTACCCTTAAATCTTCAGAGAGGGGAACTATGACTTACACTATAACTTACTAAGACAGGTGATTATTTCTCTTTTTATGGTTAGTGGAAACTGAGATATTGTGCCAAGTTCTGGAATCTGTTTACTACAAAGGGTGTCAAAAAATGTAGACTATTTAAGTACTATCTAAAATACTTCACAGTAAGTAAAATCTAAGAAAAATAAGACTTAACAGAATTTTTAGGATAGGATTTTTTTCATAAACATTATTACATCGTATATATAATTTTCACATGATATTGCTAAAAACAATATATACAGGTTAAAAATTATTAGAAAAATTTATGGAGTAAAGATCTGTTTCTAGCTATTAAAAGCAATAATCAGTGTGAGTTCTTTGCTATAAGAAGTCCCAGAATTCTTGATGACTCTATGAGTGTTCTCAGGTTTATGTAATCACCAAAAAAATTGAGAGAGAGAGAGATAGATAATGGCTGTGCACAGTTATTTTCACAAGAACTATTATAAATTAAGTATTTAACTCCCAGAGAAAGTCAGTACAAAAATAACTACCTGGATTCCCCAAATCCAGATATATCCAGCAAGAGATAAGGTTCAACTTGACTGCTGAGAGTCAGTCACTGTAAAACCTCCTTATATTTTCAAATAAAGGCTCAAGGCATCTCTAATGCCATAGAGAGTTTGCCAACATATGCTCTAGGCAAATAAAATTTAAATACAAGTATTCATTTCCATGGAGGTGTAAGTAAATGGAATATACAGACTTCTGACAGGAGAACAGAATGGCGATTTTCTGGCATTATTTTTACTAACTATTTTTACAGTAAATATAAGTCCTTATTGATTTTCCTAGCATAGCAAAGCAATTTAAAAATCAAGGCAAAAAAATGAAAGAATATTGAGATTTCTAGTTATGCAGGTCTTCTAAGGGTAGATTTTTTTTAAAATCCTTAGTTCAAACAATGTCATACAAGACCCACTACATTTATTAGAGCACAATAATTTATTCTTCTCTGTATTTCCTGTTCCTTGAATGTCATGGTGCAGTAAATCTTGTTTTTTCTAGGAAGAAAATGACTGTCCCTTAAGAGGGTCCACCTGGCATGGCACAGTTCACTGCTTCTGCTGGCATGGAATTGTTCTGAAATCTGGACTCTTAACAACTGACCTAGAAAGGCACTTTGCTCAAGGCATTCTACTTCCATATCCAAATCTGCAGGTCCATACTGACATCTGTCTTTGGAAGTGAGGTTGGTCTGTCTAAGAAAGCCCAACCTTCTACATATCTCATTATATTATCTCCAAATTCAGAATCCATAGCTTGAAATAATTGTAAGGGAACACATTTTGGCAAACTAATAAAAAATAGTGAAAATCCACTATTTTTCCAAATAATGTTCAACACTCTTTCTTAAAACAAAATCTAGAAGTACATTTTGGAAGTTAGGATTTTTTTTTTTCTTTTCTGGCAGGAAGGACTTATTTTCCATTAGTCCTCCTTGGAAATGCTGATTAGAAATCCAAAGTTATTTCTAACTACACTTTAAAATCTATTTCTATGAAGGAGATTCAAGGCAAAAAAAAAAAGTAAATGTAGACTTATTTTTATTTAAGTGACGTTTTGCTTCATATCAAAAAGGTAGTTATAAAGTGGAATGATTCTTAAGATAACTCATGCAAATCCACTATTGGGATGGGGGGCAAGGGGATGAAAGAAAGGGATAAGAAAGGAATTTAAAGATATATATTACACCACAAAAGAAAGATGCTTTCAAGAGGCATGCTTGCATTCATTTAATGATAGGACAACATTATTCTCAGGTCAAAATTGATTTTTTTTTTAATAAGCAAGAGCCATGTGGCTAAGGGTTTGGAGTGAAATAAAAAATAAAGCAGGCAGAAAGTAAAAAAGGCTGTAGATGAATGCTTTAGAAGCTAATTCAGATTTTAAAGCAAGGTTTTTTACATACAGAATATAGTATGCATATTGTTTTAATGAATACTGAATCCAGATTTTGAAAAAATAATCTAATTTTACAGTGTGTATACTTTGGGTTAAATCTTGATAGTGTTGATCACATATAAAAGTATGAGATGAATGCTCCAGATGTATTTCTATTTGATGTTTAAAAAAACTATAAAGTGTATTTTTCTAATGAGTAAAATTATTGCGCTATTTTTTGCAGTTAATATAATAGTGAATACTTTTTTTTTTAAATTATTAACTTTCTCAAACTTTTTGTTTTGGTAGATTAAATATATATACAACATCTTGAGGAATGAACTAGGAAAACTTGTGTCTGTACTTCAGAATGTTGGATTTATCCAACATATTTCAATTCAAAAGGAGTTCAAAATGATAAGAATATTTCACCTTGAAATTTTGGATTCCAAACACAAGGAGAAGAGAAAAAATAATAAAAATAAACCTAATTTTGAGACAATAATACAAAGCAGGAACATACTGGATTAGACCAGTGCTCCATCTGGTCCAGTATTCTGTCTACAGTAGTGGTGGAGGGAAAGCCACTTTAGCAAAATCTATGTCCCATGCATCCTCTCTTCAGCAAGCAGAACTGTCTAATCAGACATGATAAAGTATATTTCCCTGACTGGTTTATTTATCATTCACTTATAGACCTGTTGTCTGTGATGTGCCTAATTTTTCTGAACCTACTAAGAGATGACCTGACTCTCCAGCCTTTTGGGGCAGCAAGTTCTAGGGGTTCTCTGCTTCCTCTGAAAGGAAGTAGTTTGTTTTCTTCCAAATATTTCTCTGTTTATTTTTTTATGTCTCCACAGATTATTTCATTACAGAATTTGCAGAAGAGATTTTCCATTTATCTTCCAGTGCAGTAGTCTTCTAAATCTTGATTACATTCCCTTCAGCTTTCCCATCTTTAAAGGGAATAGTTTCAGCCCTTTAGATCTCCTTATATGTCAACTTTTCAATTCACATAGTATTTGTTATTCTCTGTAGCTTCACTAACTCTACCTGTGTTCCTTAAGGTGCAGGGTACAGAACCATGCGCAGTAACCAATGTATGAGCCCACCTCGGTTATGTAGCAGGGAAATCATGTCCTCTGTCTGGTTCCTCATACTCTTCCTGATCATGCTGTAAGAGACGGTCCGAAGATCCCTCATCTGCCTCACGATCATCGCCAAGGACAGAGACTGAACACAGGAGTCCTGGCCTGGCTGAGGTGGGATGTCTGCCAAGTGTTGCCTGCGGGTGTGCAGGGAGCTGCACTGGGAGCTGGTACGCATTCCTGAGGAAAGTTAGTGCAGGTCACAATGGACTGTGCCGTTCTTGCTGCCCAGGCGGGAAGGACTGCGCTGAAGCGGAAAGGAACGACCTGTCCTGTACACCTCTCCGGTACACCTGTCTTGTACATCTGTCCTGTACCTGTTTCCCAAAGCAACGGACCCCATAACAATGGCTGCAGATTTCCCAACCTCTTGGCCAGTTGCCCCTCGCTTCTGAAAAGGACTATAAAGGGACCTTCTGAAATAACCGAGTCCGAGATCTCCCCACGGAAAGAAGATGAATCTATTGGCGGAAGACCACGAGGACTTCGTCTCATCCGTTGGTAGCTATTGCCCCTCTTTTTCCCCCTCTCTACTTTGTTTTTCTCTCTCTCTCTTACTCTCCTCTATCGCATTACTGTGTTGTGGGCACTTAATAAAGGTGCACTGTTTTGATTAAAACCTAAATCTATTGTGTACTTTTACACTCTGAGATCGATAAACGAACCATCACGACCCCTGCTTGCATTAGCGGATCGTGACACATGCCCAGCAGGTTTTTTTGCTATGCTTTGCTGTGGCTGTAGATTGACACAATGACTTCAGAGAACTGTCAATGGTCGTTCCAAATCTTCTTTCCTGAATTGTAACTGACAGTTGAATTCAGTTGTATGAGGCTATTTCTCCCTAGAATGTCACTTTACACTGAAGCTTATCTGCCACCTTTTCCCTCTTTGTTTTGTGAGGTCCTCCTGGCAATTGTCAAATGCAAAGAATTCACTAAGCTTCTCTCAAACCCTGTTTGAGTACACATTTTACACTTTCTCCATCAAGCAATCCCACCAATTCCCTACATCCAGACTTTGATAGATGTGAAGAAATTTTTATAATTTAGAGTGCCCTTTACAAGACACTTTCCAATTTTTGTTTTAGGTTTTTGGGGTTCCTGACAGCATTTGAATTAATATGTTCGAAAATTTTTTTTTATTATTTCCATGTAGGCAAACTCTCCATTTGTTAAAATGCCATTTTTTCCTCGTGACAGCCTTAAGTTTCTGCCTTAAGCCACTCAGGGGCTTTGAACCTCTTTGTGTTCTTCAGCTGTAGCACACATTTTACCTGAGCTTTTAACATTATTTGTTCAATAGCCATTAATATGCTTGTGGGCCTCACTTTTATATAGTTTATTTTCCTGAAACTAAGTAAAATAATTTAATGTTCCTGGGGTTTAGGATATACTCTGTTGTTTAGTATACATACTATGATATCAGTTGATAGGATTTTCTCATACAAGAGATTAGAAACATGCCTGTCAGTTGAATGTCCTCAGAGGACTTAGCACTTTGGGGGTGAAATTCTTCTTCAACATTCTTGTAGGTCTCATCCATTTTTTTAATTCTCCAGTTTATATTATCTATTTTTCCTATTACTTTCTATTTAAAAGACTCTAATTCAGTCACTCTGACTTAAAATAAACTTCCTGTCTCATGCCCAGGAGGTCTCTGAAATGTTACACACACTGAAATTGTCCCATGGGTCTGTAACTACAGATACTGTGCTTTGCAGAATAAGGTGGATATCTCCCTCTCCTCCTGCTCTTAGATTTACCTATCTGCATCTTGTACATAAACCACATTATTTTTGGAAGTTAACATGAGTTTAGTTTCTTTCAGGAAATTTACCCAATGCTTTTAAAACTAGTTAGCAATAGGTAAAAATACTCAGGAGTGTGAAAAAGTCTCAGAGAGGCATGAAGAGCATCCACCTTATCTGAGGGTCTTTGTACATCCGCCGATGTTTGCCATACCCATGTATTTTGTGCAATCTGGCTAGTCTTGATGAATAAATATTTGCTTGAAGTAGCCTCTGCATGTGCATAAACTGTGGTGCCTTTGTGCAGAAAATTAGTTGATTTTCCTGATTTACCACTTGTTTCTATCTTTTATGAAAACAGAGAGAAAAGATCAGTAAAACCAGATAAAAAAAAAAAAAAAACAACCCTAGCATGTAGTCTGATCTATCAGATCAGCTTTCTATCAGATACAGCTTTCTATCTGATACAAGATGAAGCACCAACAAGCTGAATATTCTCCTGTGTAAAGACTCAAAATGTTTTTTGCTTCCTTTTTGACAGGATGAGACAGTGTTAACTGAGCATGGAAGAAGCACATCTGTCAATCATGTTTTATCTGCCATAGCAAAGAAAAAGAAGCCAAAAAGAGTAAGTAGTAATGTCTATTACTAACCACAACTGCTTTTGCTGCACATAGTATTAATCCATGTTTGTCAGAGAGAAAAGATCAATTTTCCATTATGTACATTATTTTACCATTTCAAAAATATGCAGATGTCAAAGAGAATCACGTGCGTTGAAATTGATTCATATAATGCATATATTTTTACTGTTACTCTTTTTTGAGTGAATTCCATAAATGAAAATGCAATGAAAACTGTAGTAGATAGGGAAGTTCCAATATACGCACTCCATAATAGATATGCAAAAGTTATAGGCTATAAAGATATAAAGTGCTTATTTTGTACCTAAAAGTATTAGACAACCAGAGAAAGTTTTGAAGTGTATTTTCTTGAAAACTCTATAGCAACATAGGTGAGGATGAAAAAATCAAGGGTAAAAAAGTAAAGAAAAATTATCTAAGTATGCCTAGGGAAACACACATGAATATATTTTATTTTTAAACTGGTTATTTGAATCATCTTAGTTGCTGACCTTGCAATGACTACCCAGCTATTCTCTCACTCTCCCTCCTCCTACATGACACGGAAAGAAAATTAGATGACGAAGCTCCTAGATTGATAAGGACAGAGAGATCACTTACCATTTGCTGTAACAGGCAAAACAGACTTGACATGCGTAAAATAATAGTATAAGTTCTTGGAACTAGAAATAGATTTTGGGCCAGCGAGAATCAGAAAAAAAAACATAAGTCCACACTGCACTTCTTCCCAAGTTCAACTTCACTCCTCTATTTTGAAGTTTTCTACCTCCTCCTTTCACCCTGAGAAGTGCAGACAGGGTGGGAGAGAGGGATCGTACTTTACATCAGCTCCTCTCTGCTGCTCCTTCCTTCTCCCACTTTTCCCCTGCTTCAGTGTGGGTCCTCTTTATGTGCTTCAGGGTGAAACTGCTCCTGCATGGGCTCCTCTCCATGTGTCACAGTTCCTGCCTACAGCCTGCTGCTGTCTGGGCACTCCATGGGCTGTAGCACTTTCAGGACATAACCACATGTTGCAGCATGGGGTCTTCTGTGGGATGCAGTGCAGATGTCTGCTCTGGCATGGTTCTCTCCATGGACTACTGGCAAATACCTACTCCACCATAATTCTCTTCAGGGGCTACAGCTCCTACAATCCCTGCTGCAGCACCTTGAGCTCCTCTTCCCTCTCCTTCTTCAATGACTTTGGATACTGCCTGGTTGTTTCTCACACTTCTTTCCTCCTCACTCTGCTGAGCAGTGTTTTGTACTCTTTCTTAAATACATTTCTACAAAGGTGCCATCATCTTGAGTGAGAGACTCAATTCTCCCCCGCAGATGGTTGGTTGGATTTGACTCAAATGTGTTGATCCCAGCATGGAGCAGCCCCTGACCTATTCTCATGGAGGCCACTCCTGCAGACCTCCTTCTAGAACAAAATCTTGGCTCCTACACCAAATGAAATTGCATATCCCTTAATACAAAGAAATGTACCTACAAGTGAATTATCTGGATTACGTCATGACTATTTTTTAAAACAAAGGAAGTGGCTGAAGCTAATTTAGAAAAAAACAATTACAGAGCATAAGCCTACCATGATTATTGTGATGTGCATACCCCTACATAGTCAGAAAGCCTAGCTGACCACTGTAAGAGTTGCATAGGCATGATCTATGTCTGAACAGGATGAATGCAATCATAGAACCTGTAAAATATGACCCTTGCAGCATAGTGTAATCTAGGAATCACATTGCATGCAAATAGAATGACTATCAAAAAATGAAGCTGTTACTCTGACAGAAATCTGTCAAAGGTATATGTATATTGTTTCTTCCTATGAATTTCTAATCTATGCATTTTCAAACACCTCACTATGAAATATGATTATCTTTTGAATATAATTTTATGATGTTGTCTACAGGTCATTTAATCTCTCGTTCTCTTCAAATGGAGAAAAGTGTAAATCATGGATGTTTCTAGGGAAAATATTACCCGAGGGTATTCTGTATTAGCATTGGCAACATCTGATAATCATACAGATTTGCAATATCATATCATATCATGATGGGCACTTTGTAGAGCTGGATTACTTATTTTCTGACTTTTTCATTCTGTAAAGGAAGTTGGAACCTAATATTCCAGCTAGATTTACTCCTTGTGTGAGACTTTCACGGATTTTCAACAGAAAAATTATGGACTATACTTCCTTTATGTAACAGGAGACATTTTTAGTTATGTAGTACCTTAAGCTGTAAATAAAAAAATTATGAAAAGTCCCTGCATTCGTACATAAGTCAAAAAGAAGTTTCTATAACATTTTGGAATGTTTTTTGACAATTCAGTAGCACAATATTAGAAGCAGATAGCCTGAAGGAAGGTTCATGCCAGACTTTCTCATGAGACCAAATGCATTTAAAAGGATCGTATCCCAAGATCAGATTAAACTCTGTTTGGCAGAAAACCTAAAAAAGTCTAAATCAATTCAATACTTTCTGCAAAGTGTAGTCAATATCATAAGCTCTGTTCATTGTTCTGCCAGATGTAGTCACTTTCTCCAAATTGGTTTGCTGACCATGGGAATCTGCACAGCACAGACTTGCATATATGGATGCCTTCTTGTCCACAGCCATTCCTCATGAGAGCATAAAACTATTAATGAACTTCAGAGGAGAGAGAGGGTTGTGTATTTAGTACCCAATGGTTTTGTATCATAGAAATCTACCATTGCCTGGATTTTGAAATTTTAGACAAGTCAAGGCAACTTTCAGTGTAGAACATTGCAACTTGAGGTTTACTATTCAAATATGCAGCTAAGCTACAGCAAATGAGACTCAAACATGCAAATTAGGTAATTATACTATTCATCCTGAATGGAGGGAGAAATGAGTTTCAAGTAATGTTGGCTTAGCTTGCTGTGGCTTTTCAGATTTATCATTCACCCTTCACCTTTAAACTTTTTTAGACGTTTTGTTAATGGTCTTTTCTAATGGAGCGTCATGTAAGCAAAAAATAATACACTTTTCAAAATGGATTTTAAACAACAATTTCTGTCATGCATTTCCAATATACTTACTTCAGAGGTTAACTAAATAAAGATGAGTTTCAAGTGACCTATTACCCTTTCCCCTATAATTAAAAAAAACATTTTGAAAACATACATTAATATTTATCTCACATCTTGAGCTGGTCCATCCTGGTTCACAAGAGCATTGATACCCATCAATGAGATCTACACATCTGAAATACAAAACAGTGTTATTCAGATGAAGCTCTGCAATTCCAGATTCAGCACTAGTAGTATCATTCCATGCATTTCAAAATAGTGGTCTGATGTAACCTTTTGTAATCCACGGTACTTTTCAATAGTTTTGTAATGGATTTCAAATGTGTATACCATGGGTGCTGAGGCATTTTGTAAGGACTCTGATTGTTGCATTGGAAGACGTCTTCCAATTTCAACTTGTTGGCATGTAACAGCTAAAGATTTGCTTTTAAGTATATTAAACACTAATTAATCCACACTTACTGAATGCTAGTTACAGTAATGAACAAAAATGAAAGAGAAATTGAGATAATGTAACTGTACTACATTAGCTTAAGCAGGAAACATCTGTCATCTTTAAGTGTGCTTGTACTCTTACTTTATGGAAGAATGTAATTAAAAGCATTTTCATCAAACTTCCCATATCATTAAGTGCTAAATATTGCTAGTTAGGTATATTATCATGGAGATAACAATAGTTAAATAAAAATAGGCACCTTCCATGAAGACAAGGATTTGGCAAGCATTCATTAGCATTTATCTCGCAGTTTTTTCCGATGAAACCTCTCTTACAGTGACACTTGTAGGAACTGATGCCATCAATGCAACTTCCATTGTTGAGGCAAGGAGAAGACATACATTCATCTATATTTTCTTCACACCTATCACCTGTTTGAAAATCCAGAAATGCAACTAAGCTTTAAATTCTAAACTCAAACCAACTAACAGTATATTTATTAATATTAATATTTCCAAATAATTGCTTTTATTTACATAGATTGTTCATATAGTTCGTGATATTCATCAATAAAGAATATCCAGCTGGAATTAGCTAAGGTGTAAATGTCAAAAAGAATGGTTATATTGAAAAATATATGATGATAAATGACAAATATAAAATGATGACATCTGTAATTGTGGCAAGGCAAGAAGGCTTTAAATACCATCCTGCAAGCAATGGAGAAATTGAAATTTCAAGATTAAATTTGTTACACAGTTAGCAGGAAGTTGAATAGCACAGGTTTCCTATAGGAGGAATACAGAACTAAAATGGTATGTCTTGGTGGTGGTCTAACTATAATACTTATTTTCTCAAAATGAAATTGAAATGCAGGGGCTTTTGATAAATGATGCAAGACTAAAAAAACTCGTTCTAAAAAACTCTAAAACTCTTTCATATTGTTTTTTCAAGACATTCACTAGGAATGATATGGTGGTGCACTTTTATACTTGTGCGTGCCACAACTTCCATCTAACTATCTTAAAATAATATTAGTATTTTACAAAACACTAATTGACAAACAACATGTGCATAGGTCTCTTTGTAGGCCTGCCCACTGCCTGGGAGGCAGCTATGCACCACACAGCCAGCTGCTTGTGCCCACAGTAGGATGGGGGGAAGAAACAAAAGGTAAATGTGAGAAAACTTGTTGATCGAGATGACAGTTTAATAGGTAAAGCTAAAGCCACACATGTAAGCAAAGCAAAACAAGGAATTTATTTGCTGCTTCCAATGGGCAGGCAGATGTTCAGCCATCTCCAGGGTCTTGGTTTGGGACAATTTAAAAGAGAACACTCTGGAATGAGTTAAAGTAATCATTGACAATTATTACATATTCACATATGCTTTCATTACAACATAATCTGCTGAGAAACTTAAAATTATATTTCCTTTCCAACTCTTTGTGCCTAGTGTATTCAAAAGACATGTATCATGAGATATAATTAGGATTAGATTCTGCCAAGGCTAACTCTGTTGGAAAGAACAGGAATGCCTTGTGATGGTATCTCCATATTTTTCCCGTACTAAGAAAGCATTAGCAGTATTAATAGGAAAAATGAACGTTTGCTCCTGTCAGTGCTAAAAGTTTCAGACATCTCTAGAGGGTAAAAGTCCATTTTGTCATTCTCACCCTAGAAAGAATTTCTGAGATTTTCTGTGAATAAAAACTACAATCATTATAGTAATTATGGCACAATAGGTTTAAAGATGAAAATGAATACATGTATCACAGGAAAATTAATTACATTTAAAAAAACAACTAAAAAAAGGGTTTTTTTAGGTATTAGTTCTAACAAAGAAAATAACATTTTCAATATTAGGAGCTCACGTGTTCTTGCCAAAATGCACAGACTCAAAATATTTTAGATAGCTCTTATAGAAAATAATTTACATTCAGATGTTAAAATTTCTTCTTTAAATTCAACATCCATATTCTAATACCCCCTGAACAATACATCACTAATCCATCACTAATATATCTCTAGCATTAATCCCTTGGGATCACTGGATTAATCCATCCTGATATGAATAAACATTTTCATTTAAATTATTTCCAAGAACAAAATGTACTAAATTTGCAATTTGTTGCACTGCAGACACAAAAGGCTGGAAATTGGTTATGACTATAACCTAGACAGTCTGTCAGTCTCTTCCAATGTGACTGTCATTTAATTTGAAACCTGCCTTCTTTTTTAATCCTTTTTCAAAATATGAAAACTTTTAATTGAAATAATCTTGCTGAATACAACCAAATATTCTGTAAAGTTGGTGTGAGACAGATTATAATACTACCTAACAAGCACTTTGCTTAAAATGTTGCCTGTAAACTTTTTCATAGCTCAGACTGTGCCAGATGAGTTACTGTGCTTTGAGCTCTGCTTTACAGACCATACTTACCTTGCTAGAAATAATTCCTCCACACATCAAAGAAAGGGGAAAAGTACCTCACACATGCCATGTGGGGGGGGGGCGCCCCCCCCCGGTGTCAGTGTATTAATGGCTACCTGGAGGCTCCCCAGCATGGCAGAATGCTGCAGGAGGCAAGGAAATGCCATAGATGTAAGACTAGTATAGAGTAATAACAGTAACACTAAGATGAAAAGAAGACTTAGATGAAACTATTCTCCTACTCTTTCAAATCATCCATTCATGGGAAGGATCAGTCTGTCTCATAACTTAATAAGGAAAACTCAGCAGCCTTTTCCAATTCCTACTTTATATTCAAGCTACTTCACTAACTGGCAATGCCTCAGACGTTCTTGGAGCTCATTTGCACAATTCTACAACTGCGTTCTAATCTAGAGATTTTCACATCTTCTGTCAAGTCTTTCACCTGCATCTTGAATCATGTGTTCAGTGTTGGGTCCCCAACTCCAGGAAAGGGCAACAAAGCTGGTGAAGGGTCTGGAGCACAAGTCCTATGAGGAACAGCTGAGGGAGTTTGGGTTGATTAGCCTGGAGAAAAGGCGACTCTCTAAAACCGCCTGAAAGGCAGTGAGGTAGGGGTTGGTCTCTTCTCCCAAGTAACAAGTGGCAGAATGAGAGGAAATGGCCTCAAGTTGCACCAGGAGAAGTTCAGAGTGGGTATTAGGAAAACTTTCTTCACTGAAAGGGCAGTCAGACATTGAAACAGGGTGCCCAGGAAAGTGGCGGCATCCCAGGACTTGATGCTTGAAAATACTATATATTCTGGCTTGTTTACTTCCTATCAGACGCATAAGAAGATATAATAGAACTTATAAATATATATTATAAGAATATGTAAAACCTTTATATACCAAATGTAAAATTACTTCATTATTAGGGTTAAAGACTGAGGAAGATGAAGACTCTTCAATTCTGTTTTTTTTTTCTTTTTTTTTTAATATGAGATAATAAAAAGATTTGAGTGCTGTTTGAGAAGATTAAAAATTCAAGATACCAATTTATGAGAACGTACTTGTTTGAAAACAGGAAAAGGAAGAACACAGAATTTTGTGCAACAATAAAGTCAAATATGTTCTACCTGAAAAGAAAAATAAATGCATGATAAAAAAGCAATTGATTGCTGAGAGCATACTCAAAAATGGAAAAGAATAATAAGTTCGAATGTTATACTAATTTATATATGATATAGAAAAAAGAAAAAGAAAGTTGGTATTTCTCTAGTAACTGAAAATTTGACATCTTCTTGAAAAGAGAAAGAACTGAGAGAAAAGGAGAGATGTTCTTTCAGAACTCCTCAGCAGCACCTAGTTCCCTTGTTGGAGTCAATTTTAGTGTCAAATATTATAAGACTATTGACAACTACTTGTGACTATTCTATGAGATTTCATAATAGACAGATGTTAATCAAAAGATCAGTTCATAGGTTTCTCATATGTATAACCTATAATGAAGACAATGATGTATGTAAAAAAATTGTATAGCATAAATCTAAGGAATGAAAATTAACAAATTAAACATGAGCAGAAATACTACAAACCATATTGCAGAGCATATTCCAGTTACAGAAAGAAAATTAATTATTTGTTAAATAATTTCAGCTTAAGACTGTAAAACCCTAAAAGAAGCATGAAAAGAGGAGCAAGAATATTTTATGCCTATGTATCTTAGAAATTTTTAATTACATTGATAATCTTGTGAAAAATCTTTCCATTTTTAGATTGATTTTAGGTCCCAGTACCATGTTTACATAAGTTTATAGCGTTTAATTAATGGGGGTTTTTAAATTCAGTTGTGGTTTGTTTCTTTTTTTAAATACCTTTTATCTAACAGTGCTCTTCATTACTGCTATAACTCTAAGAAACATTTAACTGCAAGCAATTATAAATCATCAACAGAAGTTATCATCAACACACTGTAAAACAATAGTTAACACTTAGTTATTTACATCTTCATTATATATCTTCCATAATTTGGATAGGTATATATTCAAAAATGTTCCATTTTGACCATGATTGAGCATGGCAAATGATCACTCTTGGCTGACTTTCTGGCCAAGAAAAAACCCAAGAACATAATACAGAGCAAAAAATATTTCATCTGAGCTATCTGGGATCAAAAGTGATGTAAAGACAAACTGGTGTATGGAAAAATAATGTAATAGCCTGTCATAATTAAAGAAGAAACAAGCTGGCATGAAAACGAGGTGAAAAAATTAAGGTATTTCCCCTATTACAGAAAGATGTAGAAAATACATCTTGAAAAAAATATATGTAATAATTTCTACCAGCTATTAATTTATTTCCACAGCTTTTAAATACTTTGTTATAAATACATTTTCTGAATACAAAACATAATATAAATAAATGCTTTTGTCTCCATAGAAGACACTTTTAAGTAGAATTTGTCTTTCATATCCAATAAATAACTTTGATACAGCGTATTTCAACCATCATATTCTAAAGCAACCCTCTTACAAATCTAGAAGCATACTTAAAAATAGTAACTGATGGCAAAGAACAAATATTCAGTTTGTCACATTGACATTAATCTTGTGAAAAACACGAGGTCCTTTTAACATCATTTTAGTATTGTCTCAGCCTGTTATGAGTAAATAATCTGTTAACAAAAGTTTTCTATGTATAGTACATGGAAAACTAGGGCTGATAAGGTCACTGAGCTTGTTTTGGTTGATTTCATCTTAAGTAAGATTTATTATAGCTTAGTGACTAATACCAGAGATTTAGAATTTCTATTTCTATCGTTCTTTGTGTCAGTAATAGATTTATTTCAGGCAATTATTTCACCTATTTCAAGTCAAGTTAAATTGGTGTTGATTGGACTGCAGAAAATTCGAAAGGTTGCCACCTATTTTGAAGTACCTTTTTCTTTGTTTAGACAAGGTTTGATTTCCACTCTGAGTGGGAAAGCAAAGAGGACTTTACAAGATAAGATTAGACCACAGGAAACAAAGTAGTTAAAACAATTTAAAAAATTAATTTGTGTGGTCTAAAACTTTGACATTTTTCTTCATTAAATATCAATTTGGGACCTTAGATATGCATGCATGGCTCTTGAGAACTATATCTTCCCATTTAATTTAAAAGTCAGTACAAGAACCAGAGGGATAAAATACAAAAACATCACCTGCAGCTTGCACTGTTATTGAGATATTTGAACTTTAGACTGGAGCATGATTTCTTTCTTCTCTTTGTTTGATGGAACATGATACTGATACTTTCTTGTTCCCCTAGTCTTGAGCTCTGCTTGGGTTTGCCTTTATACCTTTCCTGCTCCCAGGCTGCCAGCAATAACCTGGCAGCAGTGCCCAGACACCCCACCCCCTTAAAACCCCATGCTCGCAAAGGGCCATGGTTTGTCAGGCAGTGACAGGTGGGGCCACTCAGAGCTGAAGCTGAAGCTGGAGCAGAGCAGGCAGCAGCCACTGGCCCCAGCACAGGAGTTACACCAGTGACCTGATGAGGCCATGGCAAGGTCGAGCTCTTGCACTGCTGGGTCAGTTCACAGCTGGGGCATCCCCCTACTGAGGGCAGAAATATTTACTGAATTTAAAAAAGAAGAAATCAAGCTACGCCTAAAGATATAGCAGTTAAGAATTATGATTTAGTTGACAGTTGAATAAACTTACAAAAAGGGATATAGAACAAGATAAACCTGAAGACCGCGCAGTAAAATCTATTAATTCATGTCTGAATATTGGAAACATCATAGGAAAAATAACATAGTTGTCAATATTTCCAGAGAAGGCAATGTGACATTGTCGCACTGTAGCTGGGCAAGCTGCAAACATCAATTAAATATATATGACACCTTAACTTTGATTTTAACTACGTAGGATTTAGTGTGATCAGTTACTTTATTAAAACTGAGGAAAACTTTTAAAACTAAAATCTAACTGAAAACTTGTAAGTGAAAGATAAATTTCTAAGAAACAAAGTATCTCTCATTTGAACTAATACAGTTCAATTTGGAGAAAAGAGTTTTACTGGTATATTGCACTGAATATAATATGTATATATTTTCTATATTTTCTATATTAATATAAACACACACACAGTCTTACAGATAAAAAAAAATGTTTTATCCAGTCTAGTCACTGTTCATTATTTTAACAGTGTGATATAAAACGGCATGTAAAATAATATTGAAATAAGGGAAAATGGAAGAGCTGTACCATGTGTTAAAGGCATAAAGAAAAAAATGTTCTATCATCACTCTAAAGCAATATATAAATAGATTTGTGTAAAAAAACATTCATATTTAATTCCATATCAGTCTATAACATGAATGCCTCCAGGATACACTAATATTAAAATTCACTACTATTATTATTATTATTAGTTTTTATTTTCTTCTTTGTTAGACATGTTTTATGTTGTATGTAATGGTCTTATTTAAAACTGAAGCATTTTAATGGATTTTTTAGAGTGAAATGACAATAAAAGACAGTTTGCTGTTCAGCTAAAAACTCAACTTCTTTTCTTCTTGGGACACAAGGAATCACATATACTATGAGTAAAGTAATGTATTATTCACATTACAGTTTAAACGTTCCATCAAATATGAGAACAATTCTGTGCTTGGAGGTTTTCCAGACCCAACTGGACAAACACTTGAGCAGCCTGGTCTGACTCCACAGCTAACACTGATTTCAGCAAGAAATTGGACTAGAGACCTCAGAAGGACCCTTCCAACTTGATTTATTCTTATTCAATAATGAAATTTCCCCTGTACAACTTGACCCAGTAACCTGGTTAATGACAAAATACATGGGATCGGAAGTATGACATGCATGCATGGAAGAAGATGAAACTGCAACAAGAACATGATGATGGTATATGAAAAATTACTTGTGACTAGCATGTATTTTATTATAGCCTCGTCATTTTCTTACACTTTTTAATAAAACTCTGGTCAAATTCAGCCTCTCCCAAATAAGTCCAAAAAGATGCTACCATGGCCATGTTTTTTGGAAATAAGAAGCACAACTTTACAGTAACTGTTCTAACATATAGCATGTTGTGCTCTCCAAAGTGAAACCATCTGTCAGAAGACATTGGTTTAGATATTTATTGCTGTGACTGACTGAAACGTCCACAGGTTTTTACGTGATTAATTGTTTGTTTCTATCTTACTAGTTCTATCTGATTAGTTTGCTTCTTTCTTTCTAACTAGTTCCCAGTTGTTGTGGTTTAGGAACGGTATTCCCCAATTTAGTGCTGCCACTGGAAACATGCTGCTACTTCCCTTCTGCCCTCCAACTGGAGGCACAAAAGGCAAAGATCAAGAGTTGAGATAAGAAAAATTTACTGGAAACAGCAATGAGATAAGGAAATTAACAATAACAGCAACAATATTAATAACAAAAGGTATAAAAAAGAAACTATTCGCATGGAAAGCCCATGACAATAAACAAATACTAGACAGTTTTCCCTGCCAGGTTTTCTCAACTAGAAGGAACCACTTCTCCCCAGAAATGAGACTCCCTGTCCTCCTGCTCCTAACAATGACCTGAAGTGGTATAGAATAACATCCCAGCCTTAGTCATACCCTTTTCTAGCTACTGCAAAAATTAACCCTGTCCTGCCTGAAACCAGTCAAGAATTTTTTGGTTCACAGTAAAAGAAACTGCAGCATGAGAAATAGTTATTGAAATATTCTTATATAATTTGAAGCTTTTTCTTTATAAATACTACAATAATTTAATATAAAAGATATTAAGTACATTTACAACTTACACAAAGCTCAAAGAAATATCAAGGAATCACAGAAAAACAGACTGGTGTTACGATGTATAATGTTTCTTTGTGGTGTTCTGACATCACAGCAGTTTAAAAGTTCCTTTGTCGTCATATTTGTAGAAGAGCAATTTGTGTGGAAATTGAGTTTTCAATCCCCTGGTAACTTTTACAGAATAGAGACTCCTTTAAAGTATGCACAATGACATACTTGAATACATTCAAAGATCCCTCCAAAGTTATTCTGGATGAAAAGTACAAAGACTCTCCTAGCTAGCAGTAATAGTTAGGGAACAACTCTAGGAGTTGTATCAGGACTTTCTCCAATTTGTTTTAGGTATAATTAATGTGAACCACTGATTTTGGTGCTAGTAGCCCTAGATATTTTAAATTCTTACCTCATAGATCACGATAATAAAATCTAGATATAATCACTTAGAACTGCAGAATTCTTAAGGTTGGAAAAGACCTATGTCATGGGTTAGCTAGCATAGTCCCGGAAGTGATGTTCTGCAAAGGGGTGCTTACAGCTTCCTCTGTGCCTGATAGAACCTATCAGCTGGCCAGTTTGAATATGGACAATTCTTTAAGCCACTTAAAGTTGTGACTGCCTCTGTGATGCACACTTAAGAATAGAAACCCTGAGGCAGACTTTCTCATTTCCGGCGCTGGGACAGGTGGCTGTGGGCCCCGTGTGGGGGTCAGTGGTCCCAGCCCAGGCCCTGCTCAGGCTGGGCTGGGCCGGGCCACGGCCATCCTGGAGCTGATGGGCCCTGCTCCACCCGTGGAACCCTCCCCACAGTGCTGCTGTGGGCAGCCGGAGCGGCTCGGCTCCCCCGCCTCTCCACTGTGATAAGCCACATTCCAGCTGCAAGGCCTAGGTGAGATTAACCCTTTTAGTCCTGTGAAGAGCTGAAAACCTGAGGGAAAAGAAAGAGGAGATGCTTAAAGCTGAAATTCTGTTGTAAAGATATGATACGTTGTAATTTCATGAAGATATGGGGCGTGGAGTCTTCAACTCGCAAGCAAAAGCACCTGCGCTGAGATAGGCAGATGCTGACGCAGCTGTAATTTCATGAGAAGTTTGGACAGGGAGAGATGGAAGCGATGAGGACTTTGGCTCCAAACGGGAAAGGAGAAAACCTCAGTTCCTAGAGATGGACCAGATGAGGACTTTTGCTCCAAATGGGAACGGAGAAAACCTCAGTTCCTAGAGATGCTCCCAGAGATAGTCCTAAAGATGAAGATGGGGAAGACCCTTTGCTCCCAGGGAAGGAGAAGGGCCTCTATTCTTAGAGATGAAATGCTCCCAGAGATGGGTGAAGAGAACTTTTGTTTCTGAACAGCTCAATCTTAAAATTGTACCCCAAAAACCTTCAAGAGTGGACCCTCGAAAGCAGTTGTGGGAAAAGCTTCAAGTTGGGGGAAGGGACTCGCATTCGAGCAGAGAGAAACTCCTCTTCCTAAATGGACTGAACAAAGTTATTTGGAAGTGGGCGGCTGTCTTGTTGTGATAATGTGTTCATAGCATGGGCAAGAGAGACTCCTCTTCCTAAACGGACTGAACAAGGTTATTATGGAAGTGGTAAATAGACTGAACATCGTAAGGGTTGTCTTTTTACATTGTCAGTGGGAGAATGGAGGAAGGTGGGGGGAGGAGAAGAGTTCTGAAGGTGTGGTATTTTTTTTTTTTTCTTCTTTTAGGTCTGTTAATAAACTTCTTTATATTCTTTCAAGTTTGGTGCCTGCTTTGCGTTTCTCCTAATTCTTATCTCACAGAAGATAAACAGTAATGAGTATCTTGGACCAAACCACTACACTTAAATTGGTGTTTCTGCCCAGTTACAAACCCAACCCACTACAAACTCTAAGATCATTGAGTCCAACCATAAACCTAGTACTGCTCTGTTCAGTGCTAAACCATATCCCCAAGTGCCACACTCCCATGCATTTTGAACACTTTCAGTGATAGTGGGTCCGCCGCTTCCCTGAGCAATCTGTTCTAATGCTTGACCACCCTTTCAGTGAAGATTTTTTTCTTATATCCAATCTAAACTTCCCCTGGCACAACCTGAGACCTTTTCCTCTCATCCTGTCACTTGTTACCTGGGAGAAGAGACTGAGCTGCTCCTCATAAGGATTGTGCTCCAGACACTTCACCAGCTTTACTGCCCTTCTCTGGACACGCTCCAGCCCCTCAATGTCTTTCTTGTAGTGAGGGGCCCAGAACTGAACCTAGGATTTGAGGTACAGCCTCACCAGTGATGAGGAAGTGCTCACTTGCCTCACTTTACCACAAGTTCTCAAATGTTCTCACAAGACAGTCCTACCCTCTGAATTCTTCATTTCAAGCAAAAGCGTTTCAGGAAAGGATTCTACATATGCTTTAACATTAGACACTGATCTCATAGATTATATTTATGCT
The DNA here is from genome assembly GCF_017639235.1 of Corvus kubaryi. Taxonomy (NCBI): domain Eukaryota; kingdom Metazoa; phylum Chordata; class Aves; order Passeriformes; family Corvidae; genus Corvus; species Corvus kubaryi. Next base: position 7,441,680 of record NW_024582091.1, read on the forward strand.
ACCTGTTTCAGTTATTATCTGTTTAGCTGGGCATTGTCTCAGTTCTATTAAATATTTCTGTTCTGTTAAATAATATGTGTTTGTCCTAAGAAAGATACTTACATAGTAAATACAGCATCATGATCTAAAACATAAGGCAAACCACAAAACATCACAACATCACTTCCATAATTAGGATACAATGTTTAACACTGATTCTATTTTTGTGAGGCATGGTTTCCTGAAGGAATTCTTGTTGTTGCTGTTGTTGTTGTTATCATTATTATTAACATTGTTGCAACAAGACAGAAATTACAAGAGCAGTGTCAATATTCTTGAATGCCTAAGCAAAATCCATCATTTTTAGAGAGGTAACCAGCCTTTCCATGAAATCCATAAGGAAAGTTAGGTGCTGAAGGACTTCAGAAACTAGAAAACTGAGGACAGAACTATCAGCATTTGTCTAGGTAGTATAGTGCATTAAAGAGTTAGAGTCTCTAGGAAAGATATTCTGAGCAGTGGAACTGCTTCAGCCATGTCACAATGACTTTACTGCCATGCCTCTGTGGAGAAAAATATTACTCTGGGGCTGCACCCTTCTGATACAGCCTTTTTTTTTTTTCTTCCATTCCATATAGCTTGCAAATTTTGAACTGTGACAATAAAATATGCTTATCGCTGTCAGTTGTATGAGTCTAACAGATCACCTTCCTCCATTTTCACTAATGAATTAAAAATTGTGCTCAAATATTTCCAGACCTACTTGAAATGGAACAATGTTTCACATAAACTGACACAATGAATAGATGTCTCACCAACCGAGTATCTTATATTGAAAATATTTCTTCTAGGATTTTGGTTTTGTTTCTTGCTCTTTTTTCAAGTTTTCTTGTTTGTTTTTTCTCATTTGGTATAAATTATTGTTATTATTAAGCAGACTAGGTACAGAAAGAAAGAGAATTTGAGGGAGAATAAGTCATCATAATCTTACATTATATGCAAGAATTGGATTCAAGGCTTTGTTCTGGTCAACATGGAGTAACGTATGCAAAAAGCAGCAGCAGTTGTTTGAAACCCCTTATTAATTTAGTAACTATGAACGAGCAAGAAACTTGGAGGAAAGTGTGAGACTCAAATTGAGATTTTCTCCCAATCCATGACACCGCTTTAGGCAGTGGGTACAATGCGAAATGGGTCTAAGCCCTGACATGCACATGAGTGCATGAACAGTGTCCATTTTATCATTATGAACTGGTGTTTCCTACATAGCTGCTATTCTTAAAGAGAATTCATAAATAACTTGCTGTTTCTTTTAAGCAGTCAAAAATAGAAGTAGAACTTATTTTATTCCTCTTTTACTGATTTCTATAAATCCAGAAAAGAAGCTGGTTCTGTTTGAAGATAAATAGTAATTAACTGTAGAACACCTTGATGAAATCACCTTAGAACTGCTATACTACATACATTTAAATTAGACAATAATGAGGAACAAACACTTCACATTTAGATATTCTTTGCCAAAATTTATGGAATTTTCTCCATAAAGGCACAGATCTGTAACCCAAAACAATTATATTTTACTAAACAAGGGGAGTGTACTATCATCCAAGTTCCTAATCACAGGTTTTATTTGTATATACAGTGAGAGTTTCTGTTGCCAAATACTCATTATGAACAGATTGCATATTTTGAGCATAATCTCTATAAAAAATTAGGTAATCATTGACTTTGTCTCCTTAAGGACCAGAGACTTTGTATACACTATTGAGACCTTTCTTCTTACAAATAAGATTTTCAGCTGTTCAGTAACTTCATTCCTCTGAAACTACACCTTTCTCTTACTAGTTGGAGGTCACTGCTATTTGGTATGATAAGTTTTACACACCACATAAAGTCATTGTTTCCTCAAATAAGAAAATATGTTCTGGACTACCTTCTCCTGTTGCTAAAGCTTACTGTAAACAAAATATTTGAAATCAATTTATGAAAAAGTCACATCAAAATAGTGAACTTGGGTTAGACACAATAATCTAACTTGGTTTCTGTTGTAGCATACAGAACACTGGGCCAAACAAATTTGTTGTAGTGAAGGTCGAAGAACCAGAGAGCTCTGGTGAGACCACTCGCTGGCGGGTTAGCGAAGTATAAATAACTCACGGGACTCAGGGTACAAGAAAACTACCTCTCCCATCTGCCTATGTGGCTACATGCTTGGCTTGGTCCCCCACTCCGCCCTTTCCTTCTTCTCATTGGTTCCCTTTCCCTAGTCCTGCTTTTGTACCGCCCCTGTGCCTTCAGTTCATTGGTTTGGCTCTAGTACAAAATTCTGGGTCTGCGTTGTTCGCCAGCTCTTGTCCCTGGTCTCCCTTCGTGGCTGGGTGAAATAAACCTCGTCCGTGGAAATGCCATGTGGGAGAGCCCTCCTGACTCTGTGCCTCTGGTAACTCTGAGCTATCTGGCGTGTGTGTGTGTGTGAGATCCGTGCCTAAACAGCCACGCGGGGGGAAGGAATAAGCTTGCTGGAGTGCTGTACTGCACCACCTGAGTGATCTCTTGCCAGGGACGCTTCAGGGAAAACGCAGTGATCTCCCCACCGAACCGCACGCACTGCATTACAAATTCTGGTACTCAATTCTTGTATTTATTTCCTGTAATTCAGTACCCTATGGGCTGAATCTGAAGGTGCTGAGAAAACTAGCTTATGTCCTTGAAAGGTTATTTGCTAATATGCCTGACAGACATGGAAACTGAGGAAGGTACTCAGTGACTAGGAAAGGAAAACTTTGCACTTATCACTCCAAGAAAAGCTGAAAGGATGATCTGGGGAGCAACAAATCTCAGCTTAGTCTGATCATGGAGACAATCCTGGTGGAAGCCATTTCTAGGTAATAGAAGAGCAATGTGAACAGAAACAACCACAGATTGAGAGTGGCCCTGCAGAGGACTTGGGAATACTGGTGGAAGAAAGATTGGACATGAGCTGTCAATGTGAGCTTGCAGCCAGAAAGCCAGTCACATCCTGGGCTGCATCAAAAGCAGTGTGGCCAGCAGGGTGAGGGAAGGGATTTTTCCCCTCTACTCTGCTCTGGTGATACCCCACCTGGAGTGCTACACCCAGCTCTGGAGCTCTTAGCACAGGAAAGGTGTGAGACCTTTTGGAGCAGTTCTAGAGGACAGTCATAAAAATAATCAGAAGGCTGGAACACCTATGATGAAAGGCTGAGAAGCTGGGGTTGTTCACCCTGGAGAAGAGAAGGCTCCGAGGAGACCTTATCACAAACTCTCAATACTTAAAGAGGACTTAGATGGGGAGAGACATTTTAATAGAACTAGTTGCAATAGGAAAAGGTGCAATGGTTTCAAACTAAAAGAGGGCACATTCAGACTAGATATAAAGGAGAAATTTTTTACAATGAGGGTGATGAAGCACTGGAACAGGTTGCCCAGATGTGGTAAGTGCCCCATCCCTGGAAACAATCAGATCCTGGCTGGACGGGGCTCTGAGCAACCTGACTGAGTTGAAAATGTCCCTGCTCATTGTAGGGGGGTTAGACTAGATAATCTTTAAAGGTCACTTCCAACCCAAACTGTGGTTCTATTCGTTTATCAAGGGACAACCCTGCCTGAATAGTCTGGTTGCAGTTTATGATGAAATGACTGGTTAGTGGAAGAAGAGCTGGAGCTCTTAGCAGTGTATGTCACTTATCCTGAGTTTAGCATGGCTTTGACTCTGTCTCCCACAATATTCCCGTACCCGAGTTAGGACTTTATAGTCTGGAAGGGTGGACAACTAGATTGGTAAAAGGTTGGCTGTGGTGAATTGATCATATTCTATCAGGAGACCTGTTAAAAAGGGAGTATCCTCAACTCTGTCACAGGCCTTAGAACCCTGGGAGGCTTAAGAGTGGTCTTAAGTCATAAAACCTGAGGAAAGAAACCCTTGTACACCACAGACTCTTCTATGTCTTTTGTTGCTAGGTCCCCCTCCTCACTGAGAAATAGGTCCACTTTTCTATTGGGCTTCGTTTTGCACCTAATGTATATATAAAAGGCTTTCTTGTGGCTTTGCACATTATTCTCAGGTCTAGTTTTTCTTTTCCTTTCCCAATTTCTATTACTGCAGGCCTGGGCCCTAGGGTATATCACCGTGTCCCGCAGCCATAGAGAGGAGGAGGAGAGACGATCCAGCAGGCAGGAATTGTGCAGCAAGATTGATCTATTTAATTATTTTACAAACTCTCTTATAGACTTTTTTCTTCATAGTCTAATTGAACAAAGGATCAGCCACCCCTTGGGGTGATTGGCTAGAATCCTAAAACATCCATTGTCAAAATATTTTTCTACTATACCATAAACAAGACTTTTCAAGGTTGCAGGTGGCTTGGTTGTTTACATTCCCTGCTACCTCTTCTGCATGAGAGAAAAGTCTCTCACGGACTTAGAAAATAGCAAGAAAATCCTCGCTAGTAGCATTTTTGTATCTACAAATTTCAATTCTGCACACTTGGGTAATGGCTTAATATTTCTCCTAAGTAGCCCATCCCTGCTCCCTTCACTGGATGTGTGCTTCCTTTCTGCATCTGAGCTCAGTCAGGTGTTTCCTATTCATCCTGTCGGCCATACCTTCTTGAACACTCTCTTCAATGAATACGGAGGAGCAGCAATGGAGCAAAGCTGCTACCAGACTAAGATTTAATTGTTTAAAGTATGTCTTAAGGCTCTACTTAGTAGGCCATAAGTCACTTTGAGAGGAAAAAGAATGTTTGTGTCCTGACCTTCTCTCCCAGGAGAGACAACCAGCAGTCCAGACTTGTAACTTCAAGCCAAAGACTCAATGAGATTACACTTTACTGTTCTAGGTTCTTTCTGACCTAGCAAATCTTTGCTGAATAGTGTTCAAGCTCAACAAGTCCAGCAAAAGTGCCCCCTCCTTTCTTTACAAATCAGACTAACTTACAGCATGGACATTATAGCACTTCTCTGGAAAATGCAGAAAGCAAATTTGCAACCTTCTGATGGTGTGTTCACCAAACCTAAAGTTCCTAAAATTCTCCAAACTTACATGAATGCTCTAATATTTAAACTAAAAGGCAGACACCACTAACTCTACATTTAGCACAGAAATACAGATCTGTCACTCTGCATGTTGGATTTGTTCTCAGTGTGCCAATCAGTTTTCACCTCTTTATATGTAAGCTGCTTTAACATCTCAGGGAGCATGCCATTAGATTCCTCTCCAGTGACTAAATAAGTAGTCACTTCAGTTAGTAGTGTAGTTACTCTTCTTCCACTGGATATCAATAGCAAGAAATGCAAGCAGAGGCTTGAGGAGTGCAGATGCAATCACTGCCAGAGCTGACTGGCAGTATAAAGCTGTAAAAGCAGCTGGGAAGGTCAAAAAGATAAAGTAAACTTCGCTGCCTTTTAATCTATTAGATTTTGTGGGACTTTTTTGTTAGGTCAGCCTGTTGTATAAAAAGTAGAGCAGAGTTTTCATTGTCACATAGACAAGATGAACAGCAGGTTCTGAAGCTGATGATAAGGAAGACTGGGCCTCAAAAATTATCTAAAAGATAAAAATACAAGCTGTTATTTAAGCCAAGGTTTTGACTTCATTTAACATGAACTTAAGTACACACTTAATCACTTCCAAATGTCTGTTTGTACTCATCTCATAGAGAAGATAAGACAGAAAGGGTAGATCTGTGCTTAACTGAATAGCTATTTAGACCTAAGAAATAATTGCTGCTCTGCAGAAATGACTGAAATCAGTGACTTCATGGTACTTAGTCATTTTTAGGCATCTTTTGGATGATAGCCAATAATTGGCAGCTGGAATGAGAATTTTGAATTTGTATATCTCATTTTAATACACATTCTAATTTAGCCATTGAAATCTTATTTTTAATGTTGACTGGAAGTGAGAAAGTGTTAATGGAGGAGCTGCAAGGCACCTTCGGTGAGAAGAGACCAGGGATTGCTTCATGATGGACACAGTTCCCTCTTTTAGTTTAAAGCCATTCCCCCTTGTCCTATCATTATGTGAAGTTTAAAAAGTCCCTCTGCAGCTTTCTTGTAGGCCTCCTGTATGTACTTGAAGGCTGCTACCAGGTCTCCCTGGAGCCTTCTATTAAGGCAACCCCAACCTTTTTGGCCTGTCTTCACAGGAGAGGTGCTCCAACCCTGTCACCATTTTTTTGTGACCCTCCTCTGGACTTACTCCAAAGGGTCTGTGTTGTTCTTGTGCTGGGACACCTGAGCTGGACACAGTACTCCACATGGAGTCTCACAGGAGCAGAGTAGAGAGGGAAAATCACCTCCATCAACCTGCTGGCCGTATTGCTTTTGATGGAGTCCACAGCATGGGTGACTTTCTGGGCTGCAAGTGCACATTGCCGTGTCGTGCTGACTTGACCTTCTTGTCAGCCAATAGTTCCAGTTTGGGATTGTCCAGACCCACATGCATGACCTTGCACTTGGCCTTGTTGAGCTTCACAATGTTCCCACAGGTCCACCTCTCAAGTGTGGCAAGGTCCCTCTGGATAGCATCCCTTCCCTCCAGCATGTCAGCTGCACCACGCAGCTTGGTGTCATCAGCAAACTTAGTGAGGGTGGATTCGATGTTACTTTCTATGTCACTGACCCATGAGTCTTTTCATCTCTACTTTCTTTTCTTATTCTGTTGATGAGAGGGACTGACAAAACAGCTAGATGATCAGCTGGCGGCAGGACAAGGTCAACCCAACACATTTAAAAAAACACAAACTCTTTAGTCTTTCAGAGACCTTTAAATTCTTAACCTCAAATGAAGAAAAACAGAAAGTAAAGCCTTAAGAATGATCAAGTCTTTCAATGAAGGCAGTCACAATTTGGTAATCCTAGAATCCTTTCAATTTAAGCAATTAGAAACTAACAAAGTTCTAGAGTCAAAAAACTTGTATTATTAAATCCATTTTGCAGCAGAGTTGATGACCCAGACACTTATGGTTTATATTTAAATATAAAATAAATTTTTCATGAACATGAAAATTACTTCACTTGAGGCATGTCTGAGTCATCCGCATTATATTTTGATGTAAGATTATTCAGATGGCAAGATTTGGAAGTCATTAACACCTCCGTCATGAAAGTGACCTTCAGGGTAAGCGATTGTAACACATTGTGTTTAATTACTTATTCCTGCTAAAACTTTATACTTAGGATATGAAGTGAAATTAATATCAGTGTTTTCATTAATATTTTTTAATATCGAACTCATTGAAATATGGAGATATATATTTTTTCTAATTTTATTCTTGACATAATTGTGTAGTTGTGCAGTCAGAATGCAACATCAGACCATTTTGTATCAATGAAGATACAGCTGTACTCATAGATTATATTTTGCTTCTAGTTTTAGTTTGCTGATTAAATTTCATTTGATTTATAATTCCACAAACAGTCATGAGAGTTCCACTTGTTTACAGTGTATCTTCGGATTCCCTAATGAAGAACTTTGGTAACCTATCAAGCCAAAATAATTTTGAGATAGCCTTAGATGTCCTTAGATTATGAACAAATGTATTTATAGTAACATTTACAAAATCAAAGGATTCTGGAATCATATAGAGAAAAGGAGTCCCTGAGTAAGGCTATATTTCAAAGGCTATCTTGGTGTAAAAGAAGACTATGGATGCATGGTGTTTTCTTACTCAAAATGCCTTTCCTCTATGGACCTTAAGTCTCATAGATGGTACATTACAAAGCAAAGTGTTTCATTGATTGTTTCTTTAGATTTGAAGTGTAAATTCAACAGTTACTGTTATAACCACTAACATTCATTACTCCAGCCAACAAATGGCTGTTCAGAAAAAGCAAGTTTTGGATTCAGTGACTCACAAGGCATCTTCCATTTTATGTTTTTATATCTAACACTCTGGTACCACCAATGTACAAGCAGTAAGCAGTAACAGCTGTCGTCTTGAGTAAAGAGCTATTCTACTTAGGACTTTCAGAACTGCTTTATGAAATCACTTTACTTCATATTTTGGTCCAGGAAAAAACCAGTTTCTTACATGCCCAATCATCAAAGATCACCAAAGTTTTATTCTCCAAAGTATCTGGTATAAGGATTTTAACCAGGGTGCATTAGTGGTATTTAGATCTTAGGAAGACTATTGTTGCTGCCAGTGAAATCATGACAGAATACACCTGTGCATTTTTAATCTGAACTGTGAGAATCTCTTTTAAGAGTCTATGTGATGTGCAAAGCATTAGATTTTATATTAGCAGTGTGGAGAAAAAAACCTATATTTTAATAGTTAAAAAATTATTTCTAATGTATTTTTTGTTAAACATCTATTTAAAATGAAATAAAGTTATAAATCATGTAAAATAAATCCAACATAACATAAATTCACGGAGAAATTAAAATTTTAAGGCATGCATTATATGCCAAAATTTTAGAGGCAACAGAGATCAGTGTCTAAAGACTGCCCTCCCTAAGACAGTAAATTACATGATGACCAGAAAAAAGTCAGAATGTCTAATAAAAGTTAATAAATTTAAAATAAGATTTAATAATAAAAAGAAATATATTACTATAATTTGGACTAACCATTTCAACGTATGGTAATTTGTTTCCAGTTTCCATTCATTTATAAGTGTATGATACTTTAATAGTTAATGATTAAAGTTCTGGGTATATTAAAATATTTTTTTAATTCAACTGATCATTTGGAACAATTAACACTGTCATCTATCTTTAAAGGGGACTGGTCCTTGACAGAAAAGTTGTTCCTAAATTGATGAAATTAAGGAAGATGAAAGTGGAAGTACAACTATCTTTCAAAGATTTAAATGAATTACTCTTGCTATACTGTTATAAATTCAGTACCATAAATACTACTGTTTTGTAGTTAGATAGTGTTTTCAAAAACTCAAACTTTCAGAGAACTAATTTAAAATTCTGTATGTTTGCCAGGGAAACAAACACTCAACATATGTGCTTTTTGCTTCATAATCCAGAAAAGCAATGTCTTGCTCTGAAAATACTTCATTTTGAAGTCAAATTACTTTCACTTATTTCTGGGCCTGCTAACACTGCCTCTTCATTTTAAAACTTTAGTTCAACTGTTACACTTTTTACTGCATGAATTATTCTGGACTTAATCTAAGTGGTGCAATGCATTGTAGTTGTCCAAACAGTGTCAGTTTAGGGAGGGAAAAAAAGTTACTGGTTATAATTAAGTGATGGGCAATCTGTCACTAGAGTAATTTTTCAGTGTTTGATAGACACTTTGATATAACAGTACCCTTGTTAGCAAATAACTAACACTAAGTAGGAAACAACTGTCCTTGTAAATATACTAACAGGATTTGTACCAAAAATATCTACTTGTAATAGTCAACAATTATTGCAGCTAATTGGAAAAAAAGAATCACAAAAAACCCCCAACAAAACCCAAAGTCTTATCTTTGTTGGTTATATATGTTAGGGGAAAGCACTAAAGTCAAACTGCTTTGTCAATAATGAAGAATCACAACAGAAGCACACCTGCAGATTGCTTGTTCCTTTTCAGATTACAGTCTCCTAAGTACTCATGTGCAGGTGCCTTATCTTTTATGTATATAACAAGGAATTCTTGCAGAAATGTATACATAAAAGTTAAGACATCTCTTTTAACATTTATTAATTAGAAATTATATCTGCAGCACCACTGCCTAATGAACAGAAGCTTCTCTTGACACCCAAGGAGTACTACTTAGAACAGAGGCCATCTGAAGAAAATATTGCAGAGGGAGGCTTTAAAAATGTAGGCAGGAAAATTATATAGATTTTTCATTTTTTGCTGAAATTTCAAGGATAATTTTGAAGAACAGTGCACAAGTGATACGTGGACTAAGATTTGTAGTGAATGAAAGGATATACAGCTATATATATAGACCCAAAACTGTACTTGTTCTTTGTTCTGTGGAGAATTACATTCCTCTCAGTTCAGTGGATGCAAATTGCATCCTTTTTTATCTTGTACATTATGTGACATTCATCACAGGCTGGAATAGATAGGAAAAAACATTTTATGCAGAAAGAATGCAGAAATGATTCAGCTTGAGGAAACAACTGTAAATATTTCTACAGTCATATGATTCCGTGTGTTTTCATGTTACTTAAGACGGATCTATCAAAACATTATGTATAAACTAGTTCAGCAGCAGACTGAGCATTTAAGTAAAAGTCAACATCATTTTAGAGAAATTTTACTGCATCTCTAGCCATTGAATATTTCGTCATTATTCTGTAAAAACGTAAAGATTAACACTAAAGGCAACGGTGTTGATCCAACAGGTCAAGGTGCTGCTATGGTTCTGTGCAAATTCAAATGACAAGGTAGCATTTCATTGTTTACAAAATTTACTCTGCATCTATGGTAATAGTTTTTTTTCCTGGCTGAATTAAAAGGAATACACATTGTTTTTCTTTGTATTATACAATAACTCATTTCAAATGAATGTATGGGTGTCTTAATACAAATAATCGAGCTACTTCAAAAGAATTAGATAAAATTCTATTTAAGTTAATATTGACTTATGCTCCAATAAGGGTATATTTTTTTTTTTTTCTTGCTGTATTATTAAAATCATGTAAAACCCGTGAAATAAGCTTCTTGGCTGTGGTAAAGAGTAGATCATACCTGTGAATCCAGGTAGACAGAGACACCGATACCCTCCAAGCCTGTTGATGCAGCTTCCTCCATGTAAACAAGGCAAAGTTTCACACTCATTTACATCCATCTCACACAGAGACCCATAGTATCCAGGTGCACAGTTACAAAGGAATCTTTAGAAAAGGGAAAATCAGGTATGTCAACAGAAGTAACAGTGGGATCTATTGCAATATTTTAAAGCCGTATGTATCTGCTGATGCCAAGTTGGTGTCCCTAATCCTCATCCATATTAAAATAATGAACAGACTTTTCTCATTTCCATGTTTCTGAAGCAAAGACGGTGATTTACTTTTTGTTAAATTAATAGAAAAATTTGGCACAGTAATTTTAACTGAAGGTATAAGGAATGACTTAAGGGCTAATGATCTACTGGCACAAGTCTCTGAATAACTTGTGAAGTGCTGTTGAACGAACACAGGGCTTGTAGCAGTCTAACTCAAGATCAATTTTCTTCTATTTCAGTCTTTTTCCAAATGAAAAAAAAAAATAAGGAGGAAAAGAACAAGTTGTGATGAAGAAATTTTCCCGTCTGTCTTCCTTTAAGGTCACATAAGAAACAAAAAACTGAGTCAGTAGCATTTACTTACTCCATTTTAACTTGTCGTGTGGTGAAGGTTCCATCCAAACCTAGAATTAACATAAGGAAATCAGGGAAACATGTTTTATTTAGTAGTAACTAACCTGTTTATGAGATCCAGGCAAGTTCCATTGTTCTTGCAGGGTCTTGATAAGCATTCATTAATTTCCACTTCACATAGGGTCCCAGTAAAGCCATGTTGGCATGAGCATCTAGCAAAAAGGATGTCACTACATTACTTTTTAGGTCATTGTTAAGATTCCAGAAAAACATGGCAGATGTTGAGGGGTGTTAATTAAATGGTACCAAAATCATGTTTGCTTTTTACTGATAATTGCAAAGTGCAGTACTTTAACAAGCACCAAAAAGTCCAGCACCTGAAGCCCAGTAAATAAGATTTTTATTATTCTTAGCTGAAGGCCACAGGCGTTGACCCCACTGTTCTAGGGCTTACTTAGAACTTGCCTTGGCCTGAGCTGCTTTTCACTTGTTTTGACACCTGCCCTGCAGCCAACTGACTGATACGTCTCATGCTATCCCTTCAGCTCTGGAATGGCATCTATGGTGAGCATGTGAGACCCTGAGATGATCATGGTATTACAAATACTGGCCTTTTGTGTTCCACTCCTGAAGGATGGGATGACATCCAGAGGGACCTGGACAGCCTTGAGAAGTGGGCCCGTGGGAATTGCATGAGGTTTAACAAGACCAAGTGTGAGGCGCTGCACCTGGGTCAGAGCAACCCTTGTATCAATACAGGCTGATGACATTGAGAGCAGCCCTGCTGAGAAGGACTTGGGGGTGCTGGTGAGTTAGAGGACCCAAGAAGGCCTGAGACTGAAGATGAGAAAACCCCCACTGTGAACATCATAGTTCTCCTGACAAAGACTTCCAGATACCAGTGACTTGCAATAAGACTGCCAGTTCTTCTTGAGAAAGAACAAAATCACTGATCATAGGATGCAGACAGATGTTGTGAGGGTAATCATAACCAAAGAGACTTAACTGCAAGATTTCTTATGTAACAGCTATAACTACATCCTTCATGAAGCTTTTCTATTAATTTCAACTCTGACTGATTGTACTGTTGTAACTGGGCTAACAACAACTGTTTGCTTTTTAAAATTAGATTCTTATGATTTCAATTGGCCCTACAATAAATTCTTGGGGTCATATTTATGGTGTATATGTATTACTTTTTGCACACAAGAAGATTTAGACTATAATGTAACTGTCAAACACATTACACCCCCCCTCCCCCCCCTTTCACTGAAGGTCAGCAAATATTAGACAGGCAAAGTACCAAAGGAAAAGCTAGATGATAAAAATCCATGTATCATACTGTGTATCTGTTACTCAAATAATTTTCCTGACCTGTAGTGGTTGACCCCATCCACACAGAGACCTCCATTCTGGCATGGGTGGGAGATGCACTCATCACTGTTAACTTCACAGTAAGTACCCTCAAATCCTGAAACACAGATTTCATTAACTGTGAATGAATGAAATCTACTACTTGATGTAAATAAAAGGGTCACAGATTCTCTTGGAGGTTTGTCTATCTGAGCCCAGGACTAACTCAGACAATGAAAGTGGCAGGCCTGGGAAACCTGAGCTGCACTCAAAGCTGTTTAAGAAAAGCCTGAGAGAAGCATCAGCAATGGCTATCTCTTCATTTTAGAGCATTTAAGCTGAAGCTCTTTGCCCTGGTATCTGACTGAGCTGTGTTGCAGCCATGGCCAGTGCCTAGGCATGTGCTGCTTACCAGTATGCTGACTTTGGTCTACATACAGGCTCCCTGGATTGACTTTGGATCTGCCCCATTCCCTGTAGGCTGGACCGGCGATCTGGCATACTCTGCTGTTCCTGGACACAGCCAGTGGCCCTGCCCTGCCTGCCTCATTCAGACACTGCCAGACAGTGAAAGCCATGACAGCCTGGCACTCCTGGATGACCTTTGCTTCTGGAGGAGCCAACCCTTTCTGCTCATTGACCCTAAGATCAGGACTACAAGTAGAAGTAACCCTGAAAGCACTTTCTCTGATTATTTTTGTTCCTTAGCTTCAACAAGTTAGTGTCCAGACAGTATATGAAGTCTTATTGTACTTTAATGAACCAGAGAGAACAGATTGGGATAGAGCACCTAGCTAAATATACTGGGGAAATGTAATCCATTTTAAGGGACTGAAAAGGCTTTCTTGGAGAGTATGGGACAAAATCAGAAACTAAAAGCTAATTCAGTAATTAGTATATTACAGAGAGTAGTGGAACTTAGAGGGACCCCATTTATTCAAAGCAGTCAGTAGCTGAGAAAGAAAAACAACTGGTTTTAATATTTAAATGAAGAAAAAATGTGATTAAGATCTTATCTGCACAGTACATTACTTGCATAATACATTACATTTGCCTTTGTAAATGTTCCAGAAATTGTACTAAAGAGAAATAAGACGCTTTTCAGTGACACATGAACCTTATTTCTGCTCTTAGACAGCATACTACATCTTATAGCATTTGCATAAATAGGTGTTCTGCTAAATGCATACTTGTGTTAAAATTCTATACATACAGTGGAGACACTAGAGCTAATTAGTTGAATTTTGCACTAATTCAATATATTTGCTTTCAATTCATGGAGAAATTAAACCATTGCAATGAGCAAACTATTTGCACTGTATGACTAATATGCGAATCCTGATTGCAGGTTGAATAAAGACCATTAATAGGGTTTAATAAAAAAATTAAATTAAAACAACATTTAAAATAGCCATTGAAATTCAGTATACATTGGTATAAATATGCCAAAGGTTTTACAGCATTTTTTGTTAAAAAAATAAGCAAAAATTGTTATATGTACTTTTTTAGATACCCAAATAAGAATAATATATATTTTTTTTTAATACTATGTATTTGTGATTTTCAAAGTACTTAACGAAGGTGGGGAAATAATGAAAGACCACTGTTAGAATAATACAGCTTATTTTTATCTAGAGAAAATCATTACTGGAAGAAATAAGTGTCTTCATGAGAGTTGCAGGGAAAGCTGTAGAAAGAAATCTCTGCTGTGCTCCAATATATGATCTAAACATGAGCCCACATCAAAGCAGTTGGTATTTTCTTCTTATCAGGATTATTTCTATTCAATAATTTTTGGGGCTAGACCTGACTGAAATGAGGTCTTAATATTTGCTGAAGGTTTCACAGCAATGTCTGCAACAAAGTGGGAAAAATAAAGCCTGGAACATATCTCAAACTAACCTTTCAATTATAGTCACTTACGCTGTTATGATGTCATTCTCTTTTTCAGAAATTTCTTGAGCATGAAGGGATACCCTCGTTTATTTCCTATTTGTAGGTTTCACAAAAAAACCCCAAAACCAAACCAAACCAAAAAAGCCCAAAACTAAACAAACCACCAAAAAACCGGGGGGGGGGGGGGGGGGGGGGGGGGGGGGGGGGGGGGGGGGGGG